>NW_006921938.1:3123207-3124795 GCF_000298275.1 Orycteropus afer afer
TCTCAAGAGGAATGGTTTCAGTCTCTCTCCATTGAGGGTAATGTTGGCTGTTGGTTTTGCATAAATGCCCTTTATTATGTTGAGGAATTTCCCTTCTATTCCTATTTTGCTGAGAGTTTTGATCAGAAATGGTGTTGGATTTTATCAAATGCTTTTTCTGCATCAATTGATATGTGGATTTTTGTGTGTGTGACTGTTTTTACCTACTAATTTGAACAACTCTTTGCCATCAGCTTGGACCTTGATTAATCAGGTAGCTTTATCAAGTGTTTAACCTAAATTTTTTTTCCTAAAGAATCTGTAATGTTGTTAGTTCTAATTGTATAAAGGTTCAATTCTTTTCCATCCATTTCTATAACTGAATATGGTATTATAATAAAACATTCCAGAAAATTTCTACCCTTCTTCATATTTCCATTTGCACTATTGTTGATGGATGAAAAGAATTTAAATTTTCAACATCTTGACCCAATCTTATCCTGTTTAGTGTGTGAGATGGCATCCCACAGTAGTCTCAGTTTTCAACTCAATGGTTTCTCTTAAGAAATTCTGCTTCCTGGTATATAAAAAATGATAGTCTGCCAGAGTCTAGGGTCATAAAGCCAGTAAGCTAACCTCTCAAAATAATTCCAAATAATTTATTAGGTATTTTCATGAGAGGCACCATCCCACATCCAATTCTTGATTCCTAAGGCTACCATACTTTCTATGGGAGAAACAGAAAAGTAAACTGATCAGTGGTTTAACGAGTAGCCTACATAAAGTCAGATAAAAACTCACCATAATAATAATAATAATAAACTATATTCTCAGAGTTGTCTCTGCTATTATTTGTCAAACAGACCATGCCACATATCTAACAATGAAGTTGCTACTGAATGATGTGGAACTGGAAACCTAGTGTATAAGCTTTGCTACATTTCTGTGAAGTGTATTCCATAGTAATAAATCATTTTCTCAGGGATAAGTTAGGTAAAAGTTATCAAGAACTGAAACAAAGAATGAAAAAATATTCTACTTAACACACACACACAAAAAAAAAAAACAAACAGAAAAATGTCATAGGATATATCAAAATTTTGACAAGCTGAAAACTAAAATAATATTGAAAGGCATAAAACAACCTTGGAACAATAGAAAGATATACTATATTCATGGATGGAAATTATTCTACTAAAATAAAATAGTAAATTTAATGAAGCACCTTTCAAATACTATTATTAACTCATTTTAAAATTTGTTCTTAAAATGAACTTAATTTATAAAAAATAAATGCAGACCAAATAGTATTTCTTAAAAGGATACAAATGAAGAGTAGTTATGAGGGTCTTACATGACCAGCTATAAGCAACCACAATAAAGCTATGTTTTAACAAGAAGAAGAAAGAAAATAGAAATACTAGATCCATGTAATAAAACAACAAATGCAGGTAGAGCCCAATGTTTTATATAAGCCAAAAACCAAGCTCACTGCTGTGAAGTCAATTTGACTCATAGTGACCCACCCTGGGATATGCTAAGCGGTATCTCTACAGAAGTAGATTTCCCAGTCTTCCTCGGAAGGATAATTGGTCAATCTACTTCTGTA
>NW_006921938.1:3141970-3142532 GCF_000298275.1 Orycteropus afer afer
TGTTTATGAAGAACAGCCAAGGATGGTTCAGGCTCTTCTTGGTGGTTTTTTATGGTTGGCCCATTGCTGGAGAAGGAGGAGGTGGCTCTCGCTCAATAAGTGAAGTCACAGGAGATGTGGATGTAGTTGTGTCTTATGAATATTGTTGTCTTTCACACAGTTAGACACAAACTACAATTGAATGACCATTGAAAAACTAAAAGCCCATGGACAAAAAATACACCATGTAATCACATAGGGAACAGTAACCAAAAAAAGGGAAAAGGGACAAAAAGAAGAAAAAAACAAGCAAACCTGCAATATCTGGGGATAGGGCACTAAGAAGAAGACAAAACAATAATAAAAAAATAAAAAAAAAAAACAGTAGGGAAGGATAATAATAAATGAATAAAAAAATAGATAGAATGCAGAAAGAAAACAAGAAATGGGGTTAGTCACAAGGAAAAAAATAGGGGAAGAAAAAAAAAAAAAGAAACTACCTTAAATTGTGGGGGGTGGGCAGAATTTCAACCAGGCATAGGGGATAGAAAAAATGCTGAAAACTAGGACCTGGTAGGGGAAG
>NW_006921938.1:3143438-3170725 GCF_000298275.1 Orycteropus afer afer
TTCAGTACCATTGGTTCTAGATCATATGCCACCTCCTGAAATGGATGAAGATTGACCAGTTCTTTTTGGTACAGTGACTCTGTGTATTACTTCCATCTTCTTTTGATGTTCCCTGCATCATTCAATGTGTTGCCCTTAGAAACTTTCAATATTGCAACTCAAGGCTTAAATTTTTTCTTCAGTTCTTTCAGCTTGAGAAATGCCTAGTGTGTTCTTCCCTTTTGGTTTTCTAACTCGAGGTCTTTGCACATTTTGTTATAGTAATTGGTTTTGTCTTCTCGAGCTGCTCTTTGAAATCTTCGGTTCAATTGTTTTATCTTTTCATTTCTTCCATTTGCTTTAACTACTCTCTGCTCAAGGGCAAGTTTCAGAGTCTCTTCTGTCATCCATTTTGGTCTTCTCTTATTGTCTTTTTAGTGACTTCTTGCTTTGTTCATGGATGATGCTCTTGATGTCAACCCACAATTCATCTGGTTTCTGGTCATTGGTGTTCAGTGCATGAAATCTATTCTTTAGATGGTCTCTAAATTCAGGAGGGGTATATTCAAGATCATACTTTGGCTCTCATGGACTTTTTAATTGTCTTTAACTTCAACTTGGACTTGCATATGAGAAGTTGATGGTCTGTTCCACAATCAGCTCTTGGTCTGGTTTTGGCTGAAGATATTGAACTTCTCCATCACCTCTTGCCACAGATGTAGTCAATCTGTTTCCTGTGTCTTCCATCTGGTGAACTCCATGTGTACAGCTGCCATTTGTGGTTTGTGTTCTTGAAAAAATATGTTTGCAATGAACAAGTCACTGGTCTTGCAAAATTCTACCATGTGAGTTCTAGCATCATTTCTGTCACCAAGGCCAAATTTTCCAACAACTGGTGATTCTTCTTTGTTTCCAACTTTTGCATTCTAGTCACCAGTGATAATTAACACATCTTGATTCCAAGTTTGATCAATTTCAAACTGCAGAAGTTAATAAAATTCTTCAATTTCCTCATCTTTGTCTTTGGTGGTTGGTGCATAAATTTCAATAGTAGTCATATTAACGGGTCTTCCTTGTAGGCATATGGATATTATCCTATCACTGACAGCACTGTACTTCAGGACAGATATTGAAACATCCTGTGTGATGATGAATGCCTTGCCATTCCTCTTTAAACTTTCATTCCTGGCATAGTAGATCATATGGTTGTCTGATTCAAAATGGCCAAAACCCGTCCATTTCAGCTCACTAATGCCTAGGATATCAATCTTTATGCATTCCATTTAATTTTTGACAACTTCCAATTTTCCTAGATTCAGACTTCCTACATTTCATGTTCCAATTATTAATGGATATTTGGTGCTGTTTCTCCTCAATTTGAGTGCTGCCATGACAGCAAATGGAGGTCTCAAAAGCTTTACCTTATCCATTTGAGTAAGGCTGATTTTACTCTGATAATTCAGGTCTTTCCCAGTCCTACTATGAGAGCTTTCTAAGCTAAGTGACTCATCTTCCTCTTCTGTATTGGACAATGTGTCTGGACTATTCATAAATTTGCACAGTAATGTGTCAGACAGTGTGTCTCTGCTATTCACAAGGTTTTCCCTGGCCAATTCTTTGAGAAGTAGATGGCCTCCTCCTTCTTCCTAGTCTGTCTCAGTCTGTAAGCCGGGCTGATACCTGTGCAACAGGTGTACCCCACTGAAACACCAGTGGTACAACCTAAAGACTCACAGCCACACATCACCACAGTAGGACAAACCAACATACAATTTTGTCTCCCATAGCTGTTGGAAATCCTTCCCACCCCTTACCTGGATCCCTGTGGCTAACTCCTTGATCTGTTCCATTCCCCTTTGCCTTTTGTGTCCTTTTCCTGCTTCCTGCCTCGCTGCTTGTGGCATGTGGCCTGTGTTCCCTGTCTTCACCTGGGTCCCTGTGGCTTACTCCTTGATCTGTTCTGGTCCCCTTTGACTTTTCTGTCCTCTGTTTCCCGCCTTGCTGCCTGCTCTTAGGTCACTGGAATCCAAATGAGAGTGCTATCACTTTAAAATCCAACATGGTTGCCACTTGTAGACATTAAAAATGGCTGTGCCCTCGTGCACTTAAATATCCAAAATGACCACCACTTCGAAACATTCATAATGGCTGTGCCTTCGGTCACTTTAAATATTCAAAATGGCCACTGCTTGTAAACATTCAAAATGGGTGTGCCCTTTGTCAGTTTAAATATCCAGAATGGCTGCTATGTGTAAGCATTCAAAATGGCTTCATCCTCCAGACAAACAAGAAGGTCACTGAAAACAAACAAGAAAAATTGCAATATCTAGGGAAAGGGCAATAAGAGAAAAAAAGGCAGAGAAGGAGAATAATGAAGAAAATAATGGGAAAAATTCAAAAAATTCAAAAAAGTAAAGCAAGGAATAGGGTTAACCACGAGAAAAAAAAAGAAGAAAAAAATTTGCAACCAGGAGCAGAGCAAAGAAAAAAGCTGAAAACTAGGACCTGGGCCGGGAATAACAGTAAAAATTACAAAAGTATTAATAATAGTAGTAGTTTTAAAGCAGACAAACAAGCAAACTAAAAACCAGAAAAAAGAAAAAAAAAAAAAATTGGGAAGGGCAGGGTAGGGCACCCAGGCTCTGTCTAAGCATACAGAGTGGGATGGAGTTCCTGCAGGCCCAGAACGTGGGTGGGAGTGGGAGGTGGCCGAACCTCTGTTCACCAAGAGGGGGAACGTTGTATCTTTTCAGTCGTCCAGGTCTGGAGTGTCCTTGGGCTACTCCGAAATCTGAATTCCAGGCACTGGCTCTCGGGGAGGTTTGTGGGAGGTTTGCATTTGTTAGAAAGCATTAATAAGGCAACGTTTGAGTATTTGCTATTCTAACACCATTCATCTTTGAATAAATTACCTTAGTATTACAGTAATATGATATTTACAATCATTATATTGCTAAAATGTATTGTGAATGCATCTTTAATTTTTCAGAATAAAAGAAAAATGCAATCACAATAATTAATAACAGTATCTATTTGCAGTTTACAGGATACTTCCTGGTACATTTTTCATTTTGTCCTAACAACAATCCTGGGATTAATATGTATTTACATTTTATTACAGCTGTCCAGACAGAGTTTCATAAAGCTACATTATTTATTAGCAATCGGAGTGAATTGGTCTTCAGGATTAAAATCGCAGGATTAAAATCTTCAGAATTTTTGATTATTCTATGAAAAGTAACATTTATGAGAGACTTATAATTGTTCAAGGTAGAAACAAAGAAATCTTAGGGTAATGAAAATTTTGAAAGCTAAGTGGCAAAAATGAGGTAAGGATGGATTCTGACCTGTTCAGAGAGGAAATATATGGCATGTGATACAGCTCTACAACATGAATCAAGAAACTTTGGTCCCTATTTTATCACTTCAATTCAGTCAATATTGTTCACATATTCACTGAATATTCATTTAATATTGCACTTTATGATCTTTCTTGTCTTTCTATTGTACCTATTATCCTTTGGAAATAAATGCTCTTTTCTTAGATGAATCCTTTCAATTTTCAATTCAAACTTGATAAGGAATTCCTCTTTCAAATATCCATGTAAGAGTTTTTACTCATTTTTTTCCACTCTGATATCAGTCACTAACCTCCAAATGTTGGGTTTAGTGTCTCCACATATGACTGGTTTTGACACCTTGTGTTATTGCACTGTAGCTATGTACATATTACATAAATATATGCTCCACTAACTGCATATCAATGTACTTATTACCTTATTGTATGCTTCACTAGACCATATGTTTCTTCTAGAGAATACTTCACAAAGTTTCATATCATAAGGACTCTACAGACTTCTGCTAAATGAATACTTAAATTCCTGTTTTCCAGTCTATGACAACAGAACCCTTTGAAAAGGTTATACAAAGGTGATCATATATATAGGCAGGGGCTCTAGTAACATAATACCTAAGTCATCTGACTGCTACTCAGAAGGCTGGCAGTTCAAACCCACCAATCACTCCTCAAAAGGAAGGTTGGGCAATCTACTTTGATAGTGATACTGTCTTGGAAACCCAAGTCCCTATGAGTCAGTGTCTTCACAGCAGTGAGTTTCTTTTTTTTTTTTTTTTTTTAAATATAGGCAATCCCCAGGTTATGAAAAAGATCTATTCGTAAAGGTGTCTTTAAGTCAATATGGTTGCTATTTTGCTTTATTTTAGTGCAAGAAAGGGCTCTAAGACTTTTCAATTGTTTAAAAGCTGCACATGCAGCAACTGAAGGTGACTGTGATGATGAATTTGTTGCAGCACGAGTTGGTTTAATAATTTCAAAATGAGGACAGATGTACATAATATCAAAGGGCAAGTATAAGTTGTTCCTGAGTTGGATGTTTGTAACCTAGAGACGTACTGTGTGTGTGTGTGTGTGTGTATTTGCTAAGTGTTCAATGTAATATTGGGATGTAAATATATATATATATATATATATATATATATATATATATATATATATATATATATATATATTTGTAAGGAGTCAGCAATTTAATACATTGCAATTCTAATTAAAAAACAAAGTGATTTTTAATAAAACAAATAATAGGATAAATGGTAAGCCCAGTTTATTTAGAGTAATTGTGTAGCATAGGAACTTTGTTCAGGTATACACTGGAGCATGACTACCACCAAAAGAGAATAAATAACATTCAATGTCACAACAAATTGCCAGAACACAGAAACTACAAAGAGGTCATTCAGATCACAAAACTCATTGATCTCCTTTGGCATTTAGAACAACTGGGAATAATGCACCAGGACTTCAGTGTTGTCTAGATTCAGGGTTCTGTCTGAATTTCAAAGGCAATCTTTTACACATGATAATAATCCTAAAGGTGTTATATAGTACTTAGTAATCAAAATGGTATTTTCATTATTATGCGTGAGCTCTTAAATTTTTCCTTTGGGATTCTCCAGAGGGATTCAATTTCATTCAGACAAGATATTTTTGAACATTGATAGCATAAATAAAAGGTATGCCATCAAAATATTTGAGAAAATATTAGTGAGATATATGTCAAATGACATTCATGTTAAGGTGTTATTAATGGTTTAAAATTCACATTTTCTTAAATTCTAGATCTTGAAACAAGGTCAGTTTCAAGATATTAGGCAGGTATTTAACTACCTTATATTGTTGATATACACAAAACCTAATTGATAAATATTTACTAAATACCTATATTTCTATGTTAGAGAAACTGTTTATATTTGTTACATGGAATACATATGTGGTGTAGTAACTAAGGCTAACCAGAAGGCTGGTGGTTCAAACCTGCCACCCATTCCTCAGAAGGAAGGTTGGGCAATCTATTTCCATAGTGATACCACCTAGGAAACCCAAGGAGGGGTTTCTATGAGTTGGATCCAACTGGATGGCAGTGAGATTGTTGGTTTATTATATGTACTAAAATCATTAACTATAAAATACTTTTTTTTTCTGTATATCATAAATATATTATCAAATCTTAATATTTTGCTATATTTGCTTCAAGTTTTCTTTCAGGAATTAATTATGCCACTCAATCCCATATGTGTTCCTCACCAAGTCTATTTTCCTCATCCTTTCTCGAAAAACAATGATTATCATTTTTCTTAACAGCAGGTCAACTTTTTCACAGTCACTAAATATATTTGTGTCAATAAAAAAAAAATTATTTTCAGGTTTTCAATTAAATCAGTATACATCTTGGTTACTTTTTGGCTTAATATTATATTTTTGAGACACATATGAGCTTATGTACTCAGTTCTAATTTATAATTTTAGTAGTTGTATAGAATTCAATAATACAACATTACCCCAATTCATTTCAGCATAACCCCAATCTTTCATTTATGAATAAGGAGTTTTCCAGTGCTCATCTGTCAGTTTGTCATACAGTTGTGCTTTGAGTGTTGTTGTGATGCTGGAAGTTATGGCCCTGGTATTTCAAATATCAACAGAGTAACCCATGCTGGACAGGTTTCAATGAATTTTCCAGATTAAGAAAGATTGGAAAGAAGGATCTGACAATTTACCTGCAAAATGAATTGGCCAGCAAAAACCTTATGGATAGCAGTGGAACACAGTCTCAGCTTAGAAAGTACTCAAAATATAACTGGGAAAGTGCCACCTCCTCAAAGTAGAGCTGTCTTTAATGACATGGATGGCATAAAGCTTTTTGGATATTCATTTGTTGATGTGGCATGATTCAAAATGAGAAGAAACAGTGGCAAAAATCTACTAATAATCAAAGTATGGGATGTAGGAAGTATGAATCAAGGAAAATTGGAAGGTGTCAAAAATTAAATGGAATGTTTGCAAATCCATATCCTTGGCATTGTTGTTGTTGTTGTTGTGTGCCGTTGAGTCGGCCCTGACTCATAGCGACCCCTCCTTGGTCTTCCGAGGCAGTATCACTACGGAAGTAGGATTGCCCAACCTTCCTTCCGAGGAGTGGCTGGTGGGTTTGAACCGCCAGCCTTCTGGTTAGCAGTCAAGTGCCTTAGCCACTATGCTACCAGAGCTCCTATCCTTGGCATTAGTGAGCTGAAATGGACCATTAGTGGCCATTTTTAATTAATTAATTAATTTTTAATCAGACAATCGTATGGTCTACTATTTTGAGAATTACAAATTGAAGAAGAATAACATCTTATTTATTGTGAAAAATAGTATTTCAAGATATATCTTGGAAGGCAGTTCTGTAGGTAATAGAATGATATCCATATGCCTGCAAGGAAGACCACTCATATGACTATTATTCATATTTATACACCAAACACTAATGCCAAAGATGAAATCTAAGATTTTTAACAACTTCTGCAAAGTGAACCTGATTAAATATATAATCAAGATGCAGTGATAATTACAAGTGATTGGAATGTGGAAGATGACAAAAAACAAGAATGATTGGTAGCTGGAAATTAAGGCTTTGGTGATAGAAATGAAATGGGAGATCACATGACAGAATTTTGCAAGACAAATGATTTTCATTACATACACTTTTTTGAACAACATAAATAGTGAATATATACATGGACCTTCATAGGAATCACATTGACTACATCTGTAGAAAGAAACAATGAAGAATTTCAATATCATCAATCAGGACAAAGCCACAGGTCAACTGAGGAACAGACTATCAATTACCCATATTCAAATTCAAGTCAAAGCTGAAGAAAATTAAAATAAGTTCATGAGAACCAAAGTATGAGTTTCAATATATCACACCTGAATATAGGGACCATCTTAGAAACACATTTGATGCACTGAACACTAATGACTAAAAACTAGACCAATTGTGGGATGAGATCAAGGACATCATATACAAAGAAAGCAAAACATCATTAAAAAACAGGCAAGACATGCCTAAATGTTCTACCTGTCCACTCATCTATGTCTATGCAGCAAGGAGAAGTGTGCCCCTAAAGAATGATAAGAATAATAATACTAAGAAGAAGAAGAAGAAGAAGAAGAAGAAGAAGAAGAAGCAGAAGCAAGAAATTAACAGAAGATTTCAAAGAGAAGAATGAGAGGACAAATATGCAAAATCATTAGAATGGAATATGCAAAAATGTGGATCTAGAAAACCAAAAAAAAATAACCTGGCATTTTTCAAACTGAGAAAACTCAGGAAAAATTTTTATGCAAACAGTTGTAGTATTTAAGGATTCTATTGGCAAAAAAAAAAAAAAAAATGAACGCAGGAAGCATTAAAAGAAGATGGAAGGAATATAGTTAGTACGCTACAAAGAACTGATCAATATTCAAACATTTTAGGAGATAGAATATAATAAAGAACCAACAGTACTGAAGGAAAAAGCACAAGCTCACAAAGACAATGGGAAAAAGCAAGGCTGAAGGAACTGATAGGACACTAATTGAGATGTTTCAACAAACAGATGAAACATTGAAAGCACTTACTTGTCCATGCCAAGAAAATTAGAAGAGAGTTACCTGGCCAACTAGTGGGAAGAGATTCATATACATACCTATTCCAAAGAAATGTGATCCAATGGAATGCAAAAATTATCAAGTGATATCTTTAATATTATATGCAAGCCAAACCCTGCTGAAGATTATTAAAAAAATATTTCCAGGCATATATCAACAGGAAATGCTAGAATTTCAAGACCTAGTCAGAAGAGGATATGCTTATGTCAGAGGGATCTTTGCTAGAAAGATGTTTACCTGTGCTTTATTGACTCTGCAATGTCATTTGATTGTGTGGATAATAACAAATTATCGATTACATTGCAAAAATGGTACTTCAAGAACCCTTAATTGTGGTCATACAGAAGCTGTATATAGACCAAGAGGCAGCCATCTAAATAGAACAATGGGATACTACCTGGTTTTAAAACAGAAAATGTTTGTATAAGGATTGCATTCTTTCACTATATTTATTCAATTTTTATGATAAGTAAATAATTTGAGAAGCTGGACTGTATGAAGAAGAATATGGCATTAGAATTGGAGAAAGACTCATTAATATCCTTTGATTTTCAAATGACACAACCTTGCTTGCTGAAAGAGAAGAGGACTTGAAGCTCTTCCTGATGAAGATCAAAGACTACAGTCTTCAGTGTGGATTACACATCACCATAAAGAAAACAAAAATTTTCATAACTGGACCAAAATGCAACATCATGATATGCAGAGAAAAGATTTAAATTGTTAAAGATTTCATTTTAGTTGGTTCCACAATGAAGACCCATTAAAGCAGCACTGAGGAAATAAAATACTGCATTGCATTAGGCTAATCTGCTACAAAAGACCCTTTAGTGTTAAAAAGCAAAGGTATCGCCTTGAGGACTAAGGTGCACCTAACCCAAACCATGTTGTTTTCAAATGCCTCATATAAATGCTAAATCGGAACAATGAATAAGGAAGACCAAAGAAGAATTGATGCATTGAAATTATGGTATTGTCAAATATTGACATGAACAAATTTAAACTTGAACAAATTTGTCTTGGAAGAACTATAGCCAAAATATTCCCTGGTAACAAGGATGATGAGACTTAATTTCATTTATTTTGAACATATTATCAGTATGGACCAATTGCCGGAGAAGGTCATTATACTTGGTAAAGAAGATAATCAGTGAAAAATAAGATGCTCAATGGGTTGGAATGACTAAATGACCACAACAATGGACTCAAACATAGCAAAACATCCGAGGATGGCGTGGCAATGAGCATTGTTGTGTTGTGTTGTACATAGGGTGGTTATGAGTCAGAACAGACTTGTCAGCACCTATAACTCAACAACAGTTACTTGTTTCCTTTTATTAAAATTTTTCCATTAAAAAATAATACTTCAGTGAACATTCTTATATATATTTTCTTATGCACATACAGACATATAGTGAAGTGGAATTGCTGATTATTGTATATTTTCAAATGCACTATCTCTTGCCAAAGGAGACCTGGTGGTGCAATGATTAAGTGCTCAGATACTCACCCAAGATTTGCACGTTAAACCCACCAGTCTTTCCACTGGAGGAAGACATGGCAGTCTGCTTCCATAAAGATTACGATCTTGTAAACCCTGTAGATAAGTTATACGCTGTCCCATACAGTCACTGTTTTATACCAAGTTCTCTTGAGAAGCAAAACCAATGAAACTTATTCATTATATACATACCAAACCACATGGCCTACGCAAAATGACATACAACTCTAACCATCACGGTCAATGTCACTCTCATCTTTCATCTTAGTGTTCATTACTGCCAGACAGACCTATGTTGTTGATCTGAAAAAAAAAAAAAAAAAAAAGTTTGCAGTATATATTTTACTAGGAGCTCTGGTAGCGTAGGGCCTATGGCAGCTGACTGCTGACCAGAAGGCTGGCGATTCAAACCCACCAGCCACTCCTTGGAAGGAAGATTGCACACTTTACTTCCGTAGTGATACCGCCTCAGAAACCCAAGGAGGGGCCGCTATGAGTCGGATTCCGACTTGACGGCAAATAACAACAACAGCAACAGATATTTTACTATTGTAATAAATGTGAACTTTCGGATGAAGATAAGGAAAGGGAGGATATAATTTTTAAAAAAGTTTACAATTTTTGACTTTTAAAAATTTGCTAATTTGATAGGAGAGAAATTACATTTAAATTTTGCTATTAAATATAATTAAAGTATATCATGTATACAGAAAAGCTTGATGAATTTTCACAAACCAAACAAATGTAAACAACACCTAAAATAAAAAGAAGCAAACAAACAAGAAAACAACAACAACAACAACAACAAAAATAGAATGTTACCATGCCAAGTACCTGGAAGCTCCCTTTTTCTTCCTTCTAGTCACTGCTTCTTCCCAAGAGTAATCATACTGACTTTCAATATTCTAGATTACTTTTGTCTGGATTAGAATAATGTATAATTGGTATCAAGCAGTATATACTGGTTTGTGTCTAGCTTCTTTTGCTCAGTATTATCCTTGGGAGTCTCTTTCCTATTGTTGTGCATGGTTATATTTATTCATTCTTACATTCTACTGAGTGACTATGACAAAGTTTGTTTATATATTCTGCTACAGGTGGATATTTCAGTGATCTCCTGCTGCATCAAAACCACCTAAAAATTTGGTTACTTAACAATCATTTCACTCTCTCTTACAATCTGTGCATAGACTCAGCTCAGCTGAGTCATCAGCTTCATAAAACAGTGCCTGGGGCTAAAGCATATGCACATATGGATGGACTGGAAATACGCAATGGTTAACTCACATGCTTACTGAGTGATGCTGGTTTTGTACTGAGAACTCAATGAACACTGTTAACCAGACTGCCTCTGGGTTCCTCTATGTTGCTTTCCCACATAATTCCAAGAAAAAGACTCTCAAGATTAAATGTTACAAGTCAAAATAAGGAGTCCTTATCTCTTATATGTTATAAGCATAACATCACTTATATCACAACTGCTTTATCATAAAACATCTACAGGATAATTTGGTGGTGTGGTGGCTAAGGCATTTGACTGATAACCAGAAGGCTGGTGGTTCAAACACACCAGCCACTCTTTGGAAGGAAGATTGGGCAATCTACTTCTATAGTGATACTACCTTGGAAATCCAAGGAGAGGTCACTATGAGTCAGATCCAACTCAACGACAGTGAGTTTGGTTTGGTTTTGAATAGGGAGGTAAGAATCTGGGGCACTATTTTTAAAAACTAGATGCCATAGTTCACCCTATGGTCACAAGAATTCACATTTCTTGCATATGCAGGATATAGTCACTCATCAATTCACTCCCAAGATCAAATGTCTCTTCTAATTATTTCATTATTTAAAAATTCAGGGTTTCATCATTTAAGTTAAGTTCAGGCGGAGATGGGTTCCCTAGATTCAGCAACTCAAGTACATTCCTTTGGACCTAATGACATAAGAACTCAAATATATATATGACCAGAAGCCTGGAGGTTCAAACCCACCATCCACTGTGCAGAAGAAAGATTGAGCAATCTTCCATAAAGATTTATGATCTCAGAAACTCAAAGGGAGTTGCTGTGAGTTGGAATCAACTCAATGGCAGTGAGTTTGTTTTTTGGTTTAGAGTGAGAAAGGAACAGGTTAACTGTGCCAAATATTTCCAATGTTTAATAGTAATTCTGATATTCAGCTACTCATATTAATCCATCAACCCTGCTCCCTGCTGTTGATTCAATTTCTATTCAAAATGACTTCAACTGACAGTGCCTCATAGAGCTTCCTAGGCTGTGGTCTCTATGAGAGCAGGTCTATCACAGAGCCACTTCTTGGGTTTGAACCACTAAACTTTCGGTTAGCAGTCAAGTGTTTAACCATTGTGTCACCAGGGCTCCTTCTCTACTCCCTTAATATGGTTTTTCTCAACTTCTGTCTCTACCCTCTTGGTCATATTCTTCCTTTTCGATAAAGATGCTCAGGGTGTGCAGCTGAGAACCTTTCTCAACCTACATTACAAAATGTCTGTGCCAGGTGGGGTTTTAAGAGTTCTCATTTTTGAATTGCCTCAGTTTTTTAATAGGTATGATTTATTTTTTAAAATTATCTGTATATATTAAATTAGTATTTACTACCTTAAACAAAAGCTACACCCACATATCTCTTCAGGACAGACCCTTCTATATCTAGGCCTAGGAGTCATATTTACATGGAAAACTCTTTTCAGATTTATAGACTTCTTATTTAATAAGAAGCATGCCCTTAAAATTCTACAAAATATTTTTTTTTTTCTACTGAAAGTATCTGTGAAGTAACATCTTAAATCTTTATGAGATATTAAAAAAAATGAAGTGTAAGGAAAACTAAAGGTCTTATGTCATCTTGAAATGTGAGGCACTTTCTACTGGCACCATCCTGGATTCCATTTTTGTCTTAAAACAAATTTTAAACTTTGAAACCAGTTTTTGGCTGTAAAGACTCTTTAGTATCCTAAATATATCTAAATTCTTCTTTAAAAACTGACAGCTTATTTTTAAATTTATATCTCTTTTTACCATTGGTAGTTAGAGAAAGCCAATTAGGAATTTCAACATAAACTCTGAAAATATTTTTACCTACAATGAAAGGTTCATTATACACTCCATCTTCCATGTTACTACATACCACACTGCTGTCAAACTTCCACTTCTACACAACAATAAATAAGTATATTTTCTCAGCTTCTAATAACATTTTGTTCACTGTACTTCCTGCTCCTAGTAGCTATATTTTCAAAGCCTATTAGGCCTAAGCACACAGCCTAGTTTTGAACCCACATCTGCTCCATGGGAGAAGGATGTAGCAGTCTGCTTTCATAAAGATTACAGACTTGGGAACCCTGTGAGGAAGTTTTCTTTCATCCTATAGGGTTGCTAGGCATTGGACTCAATTAAAAGTAACATGTTTATATGTAATAATAAGTATTAATATATATTAAGATGAAAGGGAGCTCTGGTAACGTAGTGTCTAAGGCACTTGACTGCTAATCAGAAGGCTTGCGGTTCAAACCCACCAGCCACTCCTCAGAAGGAAGATGGGACCATTTACTTCCGTAGTGATACTGCCTCGGAAACCCAAGAGGGTTCTCTATGAGTCGAGTCCAACTCAACAGCACATAACAACAACTGCAACAACATTAAGATGAAATTTCCATGAACTGAAATTCACAAGTTTAACCATTGCAACATACTTGATTCCATGGTGTTTGCTGCATTCATAATGTTGGGAAACCATCATCACTATCTATTCTAGCATATTTTTTTAACTCCACAAAGAAACTCATTTTCTTACTCATTCACCTGGTAACCATTAATATATTTTTGATCTCTGTAAAATTACTTATTCTGGACATTTCATATAAATGGAATCATAAAGCAAGTGATCTTTGGCGCCAGCCTTCTGTCATTTAGAATAATATTTTCAAGGTTTATCCATGCTTTGGCATGAATCAGTAGTTTATTTCTTTTTATAGGTAAATAGTATTCTATTGTTTTGATATACTGTATTATGGTTGTTCTTTCAGCACCTGATGGGCATGTGGGTAATTTCCACTTTGTAACAATTATGAATAATTCTATTACAAATATTTGTGTGCAACTTTTATGTGAAAATATTTTTCCAATTTTTGGAAAGTATATACCTAGAAGTGAAATTTCTGGGTCATATAATAACTCTGTTTAACACTTTAGAAACTGTGTCAGCAGTTGAACTATTTTGTATTTCCAACAGAAGATTATAACAATTCCAATTTTTCAATATTTTTGTCATTGCTTATAATTTTCCTTTTTTAAATTGTGCAATCCATTTGAATTGGAATAGATATTTTATTGTACATCAGACTTGCATTTCCCTAACAACTAATAACACTGAGCATCTTTTCATGTACTTATTGGCCTTCGGAATATCAATTATTCAAAGTATTAGGACTTTGTAAATTGAGTTACTTGTCTTTATATAATTGAATTGTATGGGTATTTTATCTGTTATAGAAAGTGGATTCTTACTTCTTATCAGATATGTGATTTTCACATATTTTCCCCATTCTGTGTCTTTTAAATTTCTCGTTAATGTCAATTGATGTAAAGTTTTTTTTTTGTTTTGTTTTGTTTTTTTAATTTTGATAAGTTATAGTGCCTAAGGTATTTGACTGCTAACCAGAAGGCTGGCAGCTCAAACCCACCAGCCACTGCTCGGAGGGACTATTGGGCAATCTACTTCCGTAGAGATACCAACATGGAAAGCCAAGGAGGGGTCACTATGAGTGAGATCCAAATCGATGAGCGTGAGTTTGTTTTTTGCTTTTTTGGTCAGTTTCTTGAGCTTTGGGTATTGTATCTAAGAAAGGTGCCTAATACAAGGTTATAAAGATTTACACTTATGTTTTACTTTAAGGGATTTGTTATTTTAGAGATTACATTTTTGTATGTGATTTACTCTGAAGGAACTTTTTTATGTTGTGAGGTTGGGGTAAAAATATTTGCACATGTACTTTTATTTTCTTTTCTACTTATTACTATTCTAATTTTTATTATTTCTTTCTTAATACATGTTTTGAGTTTAATTTATTATTATTATTTTCTTTTTAAGGAGAAAAGTTGGTAAATCATTTGAGTTTTTTTTTAATAGGTGTTTACAGTTCAAATTTACCTCTCAGCTCTGCTTTTACTGCATTCCATTTTTAGTGTGTTACATTTTCGCTTTGATTTACCTCACATAAAATATTCCATGTTTCAATGTCCTTGTAACTTCTTTGACCCCTTATTTATTTAACAGTGTACTGACTAAGGTTCACATATTTGTGAATTTCCTTCTGTTATTAATTTCTAAGTTCATTCTATTTTGCCCACACAATATATTTTGTTTCCTTTCAACCCTTTTAAATTCACTGAAGTTTGTTTTATGGCCTACTTTATGGTCAGGCCCTGGAGGATGTTTGATAATGTGCTTGAGAATAATGTGCATTCTGATGTTGATGGCTGGAGTGTTCTATGGATATCTATTTGGACTGGTTGCTTGATAGTGTTGTTGAACTCTTTTATTTCCTTGTTCATTTTCTCACTATTTGTTATAAATATTATTGCAAATGCCTTCTTGAAATCTCCAATTATTACTGTTTAACTTTACATAGCTCTCTTCAATTATATCAGTTTTTGCTTCATGTATGTTGGAACTGTGGTCTTAGATGCATATATGCTTATAATTGTTATACCATTTGTTAAATTGATACTTTCATCATTATAAAAAGTCTTCCCTTATCTAGTTATAATTTTCTCTCAAAATCTGTTTTGCTCATATATTAGTATATCCAAGGAGCCTAAAGCATTTGACTGCTAACCAGAAGGTTGGTGGTTCAAACCAACCAGCCACTCTATAATAGGAAGACAGAGCAATCCACTTTTGTAAAGATTTATCACCCTGGAAACCCAATGAGGGTTGTTATGAGTCGGAATCAACTCAATGGCAGTAGAGTTTTTGTTTTTGTTGTTGTTGATATTATTATTAGTATACCCATTCTATAATTTTGGTTACTCTTTGCATAATAAAACCTTTTCATCATTTTAATTTCACTCTACTTGGCTATTGAACCTAAAAAAAACCTCACTGCCATCTATATGTACAATTCTGGTGGTGTAGTGACTAAGGCATTTGGCTGCTAATCAAAGGTCAGTAGTTTGAACCCACCAGCCGCTCCACAGAAGAAACATGAGGCAGTCTCTCTCCATGAAGCTTTACAGCTTGGAAACCCAATGGGGGTGGCTATGAGTTGGAATTGATTTGAGAATTTACTTTTCAAAATTAATTTACCCAACCTTTTCATTTTCTCCATACTTTTAATATAATTTCTAATATGGTGCGATTACATCTGCCTTTTAATTTGTTTCCCATTTCTCTCTCTTTGTGTGTGTGTGTTCCTCAGTTTCCCCCATTACTGCTTTCTTTTGTGTTAAATAATTTCTTTTTTATTTTAACTTTTTTGTCCTGATTAGAGTGAAAATTTACAAAGCAGATTTGTTTTCCATTTAAAATTTTATACACATTTTCTTTCATGACACCGATTATAATCACTGCAATGTAACAGCTATCTCTCTACTTCCTTCCTGTGGTTACCCTTTTCCTTTTACTTTCTTGCTTCTGCATTCTTGCATTCCTAGCTTTCTCCACACGCAAATGCTGCCCTTCTGATCTCCCATGGTTCATTGTTCTAAGCAATCCACCTCCCTGGTGTAATTTTTCCCCTCATAGACCTGTCAGTTTTTTGACTGAGAGTTAAGCCATGAGAATGAGTCCAATTCCAGGATGGAAAGGAGACTAGGGGCCATAGTCTCAGGGGTCTCACTATTCTCTACCAAAGCAGTAATTCTGGTCTTTTATATGTTTTTAATTTTGTCCCACATTTTTTCTCCCACTCTATCCAGAATCTCTAATTTTGATCCCTTTCCAAATAGTTGGCATTGATAGTCAGGCATCTAGTTCCTCTAGTCTCAGGCTCTTATAGTCCTTTGGAGTAATTGTATCCATGGGTCTTTGATTTTCTTTGCTCTTCTTTGCTCTGGATGAGGAGGGAAAAGTAGTTTTAGTTTTATCTTTTATGGCTGCTCACAAGCTTTTAAAACCCTAGTTACTATTTACCAAGGTAAGATACATAACAATGTGTTTTTTGTGTGTATTATATTGTGTCAGTTGAGATTGATGACTCCTAAGGCCAGTGACTCACTCCCTCAAGGTACTTAGTTGTGGCTAAGTAGTTATCCTAACTTTGTCAACTGTTAGGTCTACAATTAGTATGGACATTTTTATAGCACAGACAAATGTGTATGTAGGAATATCATCTGCCAAACCTATGTATGGTCATGGATATATTCCTGTTCATCTACCCATACTGAATCTTGCCTGTCTACCCGTAGATTATTCACCTGTAGATTAGTGTTTGCTATTACTGATAGTGTGGTATTGTGCATGCAATAGTATTTACTTCCTCTGAACCTCTTCTATACCTCTTCTGCACCTCTCCATGTCTTCCTTTTCTTCAGTGATATTGTGCTCCTCATATGCTTTTGTTGTATTGCTTTTCTAGTCACTCAAATTAATTCATTTCTCTTAAGTAACCAGAAGTTTTCCCTCACCTCCCTACCCATCCCTGGTACCAACAAAGATAATTTCCTTCCCTGTGTAAACCTTTCTTTATTTTTTATAGTAATGGATTCATACAATATTTGCCTTTCTATGATTGACTTATTCATTCAGCATAACGTCATCCATGTCATGAGGTGATTCACAGATTCTTCACTATTCTTTGATGTTGAACAGTATTCTATTCTGTGTATGTACCATAGTTTTGTTATCCATTCATCCACTGACAGGCACTTAGGTTGTTTTCATCTCTTTGCTATTGTGAATTGTGCTAAAAATAACATGGGTGTGCATATATCTATTCATATCCCAAATCTTACTTCCTTAGGATATATTCCAATTTCCAACTTTTTAAGAAAGCACCATATTATTTTCCACAGTGGTTGTTATCATTCTACAGTCCCATCAGCAGTGTAAGAGAGTTCCAATCTCTCTACTCTCTCACCAGCATTTGTTATTTTCTGTGTTGTTGAACTTTGCTGTTATTCCTGGGATGAAACGATATTTCATTGTCATTTTGGTTGACATCTCTAATGGCTAATGATCTTGAGCATTTCTTCATGTTTCTGTTTGCTGCTTGAATATCTTCTTTGGTGTTGTCTGTTCATGCACCTTGCCCAGTTTTTAATTGGATTGTTCATCTTTTTAATGTTTAATTGTTGTTATTTTCTCTAACTTTTAAAGATAAGTCCCTTACAGATATGTCATTGTCAAATATTTTTTTCCCAATCTGTAGGCTCTTGTTTTATTCTTTTAAAGAAGTCTTTTGATGATCATAAGAAATCAATTTATAGAAAGTCCCAGTTATCTAGTCCATCTTCTGCTGTTTGTGCATTTTAGAGGATACTTGATAGTCTATTTATGTCATAAATTAGGGTTTCTAAGTTTCCTCTGGTAGCATAGTGCCTAAGGCACTTGATTGCTAACCAGAAGGCTGGTGGTTCAAACCCACCAGCCACTCCTCGGAAGGAAGGTTGGGCATTCCTACTTCCGTAGTGATACTGCCTTGGAAACCCAAGGAGGGGTCGCTATGAGTCGGGGCCGACTCGATGGCAAATAACAACAACAACAACAAGTTTCCTCTATTTTTTCTGTAATGAATTTTATAGTTTTTGTTTCAGAATAAGTCTCTGATCCATCTTGGATTCATTTTTATGTATGTAGAAGGTATGAATCTTTTTGCATTTTCCTGCAAATGTATGTACAGTTTTGCCAGCACCATTTGTTAAAGAAGCTATGTCTCCTCCATTTAATAGATTTTGGTAATTTGTCAAAAATTAGTTGTCCATAAGTGAATGCATCTATTTTTGGATTCTCAATTCTATTCCACTGGTTAATATGGTATATCTTACTAATACCAGATTGTTATAAACACTGTATATGTATAGTAGGTTTTGAGATAGGGGAGTGTGAGACCTCTCACTTTGTTTTTCTTCTTCAGTAGTGCTTCCTTATCCAAACTCTCCTTCTTTTCTATATAACATTAGTATTTGGCTCGCCCATGACTTTAAAAAATGCTGATGGAATCTGGATAGAGATTTCATTGAATCCATAAGTGCTTTCTGTAGTATTCACATTCTCACAGCATTCAAACTCCCTATCCATGAACATGGCATGTTCTTCCATTTACGTAGGTCTCTTGTAGTTTCTTTCTTCCTTTCTTTTTTTTAAATTGTGCTTTAGGTGCAAGTTTAAAGCATTTGTTTTACATTCAATATTATGTGTACATTTAGTTTCACTCCTCATTTCCCATCCCCAACTGCAGTGTAGTAAATTTCTTAGTGTGTTTTTTCTACCCATAAGTCTATGTAAACTTTATGGTGGAATTTGCTATGAGCAACTGAGGAGCTCCTGATTGTGAAAGTTATCCACCTAGGGTATTTCTGGTGGGTGCAACATAAAGTGATGTTCTGGGAGGTTCCTGCTTTCTCTCATGTGCTTAGAATTCTGATATTATGATTGGTTAGTTTGGCCACTCTGCCAGGCTCAAAAGGAGGCCTCCTAGAAGTAGAACTCTCTCTCTGATTGCTGGTTGAGAAAGACGTGCTGCTGAAAGAGATAGGTGCTCCCGAGACACATGTGCTGCTGAGAAAGAGATGCAAGAGATACACATTGCTGAGTTAGACACCAAGGGATACTCACTGCTAGGAGAGAGATAGTGAGAGAATTGGCTGAGAAATGGCGGGCTGGGAGTGAGACTGAGTGTTTTTCCTGAACTTGAATTGTAGCCTGGTGCTTCAAATAAACCCCATAATCTGTGGGTTCTGTGTGACCACTGCAGTGAATTATTGAACCCAGGACAGAGGTGGTGGGTGCTTTGGGAGGAATGGTTGGTGAAAAGGCTGGAGGAGGCAGCATGTCTGGCTTTGCAGGAATAGGCCTTAGGTTACTGATAGTGATTCTGTCTTCCTCTTGTGCAGTTAGAGGAGGTCAGAAGATGTGGCCTCTTTGCCCTTTTTGCACCAACCCTAACCCAGTCTCCTCCCCTCCCTGCCAAGAAACCCCTCTCCTCCCTGTGCCCCTCATAGTTATGCACTCCTGTGTGTCATATATTTCCTCTTTGTGAATGTTGCCCCTTTGATGCCCTGTGGCCAATTGCTTCAAGGGATGCATTTCCATAGAGTATGTGTGTGAGTAACCCTGGGGTGAGTGGTCTGCGTATACATCTTGTTTATTATTGGGCAGAGAGCCAGCCCCTGGGAGTGAGTTTTATTCTAAGCCCAGAATGTATCCCAGGGCCATAGTACTGGGGGTCTCATCAGACTCCATCCAACCAGTAATTCTGGTCATTATTGAATTTTTGGATTTTGCACATTTTCCTCCCACTCTATCCAAGATCTCTAGATTTAATCCTTTCCTGGGTGGTTGACATTGGTAGCAGGACACCATCTAATTCTGGTCTTGAGGTCCATCATGTCCTAGGGCTGATTTCTTCCAAACATCCCTGTTTTTTTGTACTTTTCTTCACTTCTGACAACAGGAGACCATTAGTTGCATCTTAGATGTCGACTTGAAAGCTTTTAAGACCCCAGTCACTACTCACCAATGCAGGATGAGGAACAAGCCTTTTATGTATTTTGTTGTGCCAATTGAGTCTGGTGTCCCCCAGTACTATGGGCTTGAGTTGGTAGATCCATTTCATCTCTCTCCTGCAGTGTCTAGCTGTCTGTGAAGGATTACTTTGTCTCTCTTCTGTTGTTTCTGTAAGGACTGTGGTTATTTTGTATCACTGATATCTGTGCAAGATTAGCCTCTGCTGAATGTATCCTTGATCTAGAATATAATCCTGTTCACTGACCCTCATCTGATCTTTACAGATGTTTATGTGTTTATCTGCAGTCTGGTGCCTGGTGTTAATGGTGATGCAGTGTTGTGGACACATTGGTTGGTATTAGCATCTATTGTCTCTATCTTATGTGCACAATTCAGTATCCTCCCTTTTCCTAATGTTATCATGGTGGTCATAGACTCTTTCCATACTATTCCTTCCCTTACCCATGTCAGCATGTGGCCTCCAACTAACTCCAAATTAAACCTTTCCCTTCCCTCCCCACCCTGATAAACCTACAAAGTGAGTTCCCTTTCCCAAACAAACCCTTTTTTGTCTTTTTACAGTAATGGACTCATTACTGTAAAAATCCTTCTGTGATTGACTTATTTCACTCAACATAATGTCCTCCAGGTTTGTCCATGTTGTGAGATGATTCATGTATCCTCCATTGTTCTTTAATGTAGCATAGTATTCCATTGTGTGAATGTACCATAATAATGGTCATCCATTCATCCGTTGATGGACATTTAGGTGGTTTCCATCTCTTTGCTACAGTGAATTGTGCTGAGATGAACATAGGTGTGCATATGTCTGTTTGTGTGCTTCCTCTCACCTCTTTAGGATATATTCCTAGTAATGGAATTGCTAAGTCAAATGCTATTTCTGTTTTCAGTTTTTTAAGGAAACGCCATACAGTTTGCCACAATGGCTGTACCATTTTACAATCCCACCAGCAGTGCACAAGAATTCTAATCTCTCTGCAAACTCACCCACATTTGTATTTTCTCTCCTGTTGGTTTGCTATTATTGCTAGGACGAGGTGATATTTCATTTTTGTTTTTATTTGCATCTCTCTAATGACTAAAGATCCTGAGTGGTTCCTCATGTGTTTGTTGCCTGCCAGCATATTTTCTTTAGTGAAGTATCTGTTCAAGTCTTTTTGCCATTTTTGAATTGGGTTGTTTGTCTTTTGGCATTGAGGTGTTGAAGTTTTCTATAGATTTTGGAGATAAGGCCTTTGTCAGATATGTCATAGGCAAATATTTTATCCCAATCTGTAGATTCTCTTTTTACCATTTTGACAAAGTCTTTTGATGCACATAATAATTTAATTTTAAAAAGGTCCCAGTTATCTATCTTCTCTTCTACCTCCTATGTATTCTGGGTTATGTTGATAGTCTATTTATGCCATAAATTAGGGCCCCTAGATTTGTCCCTATTTTATCTTTGATGAATGTTATAGTTTTAGGCTTTACATTTAAGTCTTTGATCCAGGTTGAGTTTGTTTCTGTGTATGGGATGAGGTATGGGTCTTGTTTCATTTTTCTGCAAGTGGATATCCAGTTTTGCCAAAACCATTTGTTAAAGAGGCTGTCTCTTCCTCAATTCATTGGTTTTGGACCTTTTTCAAAGATCAGCTGCCCACAGATGAATGGGTCTATTTCTGGACATTCAATTCTGTTCCATTGATCTATCTATCATTATACTAATACCACGCTGTTTTGATTACTGTGGCTGTATAGTAGGTTTTAAGATCTGGGCGTGTGAGACCATCCACTTTGTTCTTCTTCAGAGGTGTTCTGCTCATCCAAGGTCTCTTTCCTCTCCATATGAAGTTAGTAATTGGTTTTTCCATGTCCTTAAAAAAAAAATTTGTTTGTCTCTGGATTGGGATTGCATTAAATGTGTAGATTGCTTTAGGTACTATTGACATTTTCACAATATTCAGTCTTCCTACCCAAGAACAAGGCAGGTTCTTCCATTTATGTAGATCCTTTATAGTCTCCTATAGTAGTGATTTATAGTTTTCTTTGTATACATCTTTTGTGTCTCTGGTAAGATTTATTCCTAGATATTTTATCTTTATAGTAGCTATTGTAAATGGTATTGTTTCCCTTACTTCTTTATCAGAGGTCTGTTTGTTGGTGTAGAGGAACCCAACTGATTTTTGTATATTAATCTTGTATCCTGACACTTTGCTGAACCTCTCTATTAGTTCCACTGTTTTTTTTTTGAGTCTCTTGGGTTTTCTATGCAAAGGATCATATCATCCACAAATAGAGATACTTTTACTTCCTCTTTGCCAATTTGTATGCTTTTCATTTCTCTTTCTTGCCTTATTGCCCTGGCCAGGACTTCCAATACAATGTTAAAAAGAAGTGGTGACAGAGAGATCCCTGTCTGATTCTCATTCTTAAGGGGAATGCCTTGAGTTTTTCTCCATTAATAATGATGTTGGCCACTGGCTTTGAATATATGCCTTTTATTATATTGAGGATTTTCCCTTCTATCCCTATTTTACTGAGAGTTCTGAATAGGAATGTAGGTTGGATTTTATCTAATACCTTTTCTGTATTTTTGAATTGATGTAATCACATAGTTTTTTTTTTTTTTTTTTACGTGATGGAGTATACTGATTGCTTTTCAGAAGCTGAACCATCCTTGCATACCTGGTATGAATCCAACTTGGTCATGATATATTATTTTTTTGATATGTTGTTGGATACTTTTGGCTAGGATTTTGTTAAAGATTTTTGCATCTATGTTCATGAGGGATATTGGTCTGTAGTTTTCCTTTTTAGTGGTGTCTTTCCCTGCTTTTGGTATTAGTGTTATGCTTGCTTCATAAAATGAGTTTGGGAGTATTCCATCTTTTTCTATGTTCTGGAATAGTTTGAGTAATATAGGTGTCAACTCTTCCCTGAATATTTGGTAAAATTCTCCAGTGAAGCCATCAGGACCAGGACTTTTCCTCGTGGGGAGTTTTTCAATGACCTTTTCAATTTCTTCTTTTGTTATGAGTCTGTTCAAGCATTCTGTCTCTAAGTGGGATAGTTTAAGTAGGTCTTGTGATTCTAGAAACTTGTCCATCTCTTCTAGGTTCTCAAATCTGTTGAAGTACAGTTTTTCGTAATATTGTCAATATCATTTTTATTTCAGTTAGTTCTGTTGTGATGACACCCTTTTTGTTTACTATTCTTGGAATTTACTTCTCTTTCTTTTCTTTTGTTAGATTTTGCCAATGGTTTGTTGATTTTGTTAATCTTTTCAAAGAACAGCTTTATATTTTGTGGATTTTCTCTAATTTTTTTGCTTGTTTGTTTGTTTTGTTTTCTGTTTCATTTATTTCTGCTCTGATCTTTATTATTTCCTTACATCTAGATACTGTACTATGTCCTTACTTCTAGATATTTCTAGATAGAAAGGACCATTCCTTGGAGAAAAATGTCATGCTTGGTAAGGGGAAGGGTCGATGAAAGAGGGGAAGGCCCTCATGAGATGGATTGACACAGTGGCTGTGACAATGGGCTCAGGCATAGCAAGGATCATGGAGCTGGCATGGGACCAGGCAGTGTTTCCTTCTGCTGTGCATAGGATCGCCATGAGTCAGGCATGACTCGATGGCACCTAACAACAGCAACAGGATATTGTAGGATTCTTTTGATATTCTTTATCTAGTTGCTGGAGTTGTTGAGTAAGAGTGTTGATTTTGTTTCTTTCCTCTTTTTTGATGTATGCATTTATTGCTATAAACTGACCTCGGAGTACTGCTTTTGCTGTGTCCCATAAGTTTTGATATGATGTATCCTCATTCTTATTTGTTTCTAGGAATTTTTAACTTCATTTTTTATTTGTTCTATTACCCATTAGTTTTTGAGCTGTGAATGTTCTACTTCCACGTTTGATGTTTTTTCCTTGATCTTTCTATTACTAATTTCTAATTTTATAGCATTGTGGTCTGAGAAGATGCTTTGTAGTATTCCAATGTTTTTGAATTTATTGAAGTTTGTTTTATGTCCTAACATATGATCTATTCTGGAGAAGCATCCACGTGCACTTTAGAAGAATGTGAATTGTGCTTTTGTTGGGTGGAATGCTCTATATATGTCTATGGGGTTGAGTTGATTGATTGTGTTGTTGAGTTCTTCTGTATCTTTGTTAAGTTTTTTTTCTAGTTGATCTGTCACTCCTTGAAATTGATGTGTTAAAGTCTCCTCCTACTATTGTAGAGTTGTCTATTGTCCCTTTTAATTCAGTTAATATTTGCTTCCTGTATTTTGGAGCACTTTCATTGGATGAATAGATATTTATTATTGTAATGTCTTCTTGGTCAATTGACCCTTTCAGCATCATATAGTGTCCTTCTTTGTCTCTTATGTTGTTTTTCACCTTAAAGTCTATTTTATCAGAAATTAATTTTTCCACTCCTGCTCTATTTTGGTTACCGTTGGCTTGGTATATATATATATATATATATATATATTTCCCCCCAGTCTTTAACTCTTATTATTATTATTACTATTTTTTTTTTTTTATCTTTGTGTCTAAGGTGGGTCTCTTGTAGGCAGCATATTGATGGGTCTTCTTTGCCACTCTCTTTCTCTTGATTGGTGCATTTAGTCTATTCACATTGAGTGAAATTAGTGATAGGTATGAATTGATTGCTGTCATTCCATTGTGTTTTTTTGTCATGTTATTGGAGTTTCCTTAGTCCATATACTTTTCTGTGCTGAGTTCGTTTTCTTGTCAAGTGCTTCCTCTCTTTTCTTCTTTATTGTTGGTTTTGTGCTTATTAAACCCATATGTTTTCCTTCCTTCTGGATTTGCCTAGGGAGATTGTTCATTTTCTCTGTAGTTATCTTGGAGTGAATTCTTGTTTCTAAAATTTTAGAACAGTCTGTTCTATGAAGACATTTTCCTGTTTTCCTTTCCATCTGGAAGTTTATACCTAGAACTTTTAATCTCTCCATTTGGTTGGTTGCTGTTGTGTGCAGATTAGCTTCCTTGATTTTTAGTGTATAATGTTTTATGGTCTTACTTGGAGCATCTATTTCTGATTTGGTTTTAGTGTTGATGTTATGTGTCCTTATTCTGTTGTTCTCTGTTGTAGGTTTTCTGTTGGAAGGACTTCCTTAAGCATTTCTAGTAGGGTTGGTCTTGTTTTCACAAAATCCCTTAATTTCTATTTGTATCAGAATGTCTTGATTTCACCCTCATATTTGAGAACAATTTGGCTGGATATAGGATTCTTGGTTGGAAGTTCTTTTCCTTCAGTATTTTATATATGCCATCCCATTGCCTTCTTGCCTTCATGGTTCCTGCTGAGTAATCAGAGATCAGCCAACTGATTGATTATTGTGATAGTGTAAGTTGTGTGTAACTTTGGCTGGACCACAGTTCTGTGTGGTTTAAGCAATTGTGATGTAGGTTGTTCCAATGATGGGATCAGATGCAAATGTTTTGAGCAGCCAATCTGTTGAAAGGGAGTATCCCTATGGATGTAGTCTGCTTCTGGTATATTTATGGACATGTTGGGAAAAGAGACACCCTTCTGTGGATTGGAATTCTGTTGTGCTGTCTACAATTGTCCATGAGCAAACAATCCACCATTCAGATTGGAGATCTTGGATTCGTCATTTGTTGGAGTCAATAGCCAGTATATTGCCTGTCAACCTTGAGCTCCTCAGCCCCTGCATCTGCATGCATTGAGAAAAGCCTCCAGCTTGACATTTGAACTTTGGACTTGCCAGCTTCTATAAGTGTGTGAGACATTTTCCTAAGATAAATTTCCATATAAGCTTTACTGGCTTTGTTTCTCTAGGGAACCCAGTCTAACACCATTATTATAAGTAATATTTATTTTGTCCTGGGCAGCTTGCAAAATTCTTTCTTTGTCTTTGGTTTTGGAGAGTTTGTTTATGATATACCTCAGTGTTTTTCTCTTGGGATCTATTCTGTATGGAGTTCTATGAGATTCTTGGGTAAATATCTTTTCTTCCTCCATGATATGGGGGAAGTTTTCTGTTAGTAAGTCATCCACAATTTTCTTTTTCCTTTTTTTTTTTTTTTTGGGGGGGGGCCTCTTCTTGTTCTGGAATTCCAATGAGGTATATGTTGCTTCTTTTCATGTCATCCCATACATCTTTTGAGTTCTCTTCATTTCTCTTAAATCTTTATTCTATTTTATTTTTCTTCATACAGGCTGATGTCCAGTGATTTGTCTTCTAGTTGGGAAATGCCTTCTTCATCCAGTTCTATTCTATTCTTTTGTGCTTCCACTGTGTTGTGTAATTCTGTAATTTTGGTATTCATCTTCTAACTGCTATTTTTATATGAGATCTGATTGTGCATTAAACTTGTTATTTTGTTCTTAAATGGTTTCCCTGAGTTCTTCCAGGGTACTGTCTGTGTTCTCCTTGCTTCTGTTTGGGGTTTCCTTAAGCTTTTCTAGAGTTCTATAAACATACCTTCTAAGTTCCTTCTTGGATAATTCTATTTTCTCCTCTTCCTCCATGTTAATGAGAATTTTGTTTGGGATTTTACTTCTAATGTCTTACTCTGTTTTTTTTTTGTTGTTGTTGTTGTTGTTGTTTGTTTGTTTGATTTGAGGTTGGCTGTTGTTTCCTAGACATTTTGAAGTTGTCTTTAACTGTTAGTTATGCGTTGATTTGTTTTGTCTTGGTTTTATGCTTTAATATTTTGAAAAGGTGGAGCTAGTGTTTTTTATTATTATTTTTTTTTTTTTTCCCTATTAATTCAGGTGTGCTGGGTTGCTCTGTAGATTTCTTTGTAATGATGGAATCACTGTGTGGAATTCAGATGCAGGTCTCCATCATAAACAGAGTTTAGGATTTGAGCCAGCAAATGTTATGGTGGCTGAATGTGCTTTTTCTATTGGATGAGGCAGGGTAGAGGCAGAGAAAGGGGAAGAAAAGAGGAAAAAAAAAAAAAAAAAGAAAAAAGAAAAAGCTCCAAGATACCAGAAGCAGTTTCTAGGGCTTTAAGTGGGCTGCTAATGTTGACATTATACAGTTACTCACAAGCCCACAGCTCAAGTTTAGCAGACATCAACTGTTAGGGAGGAGTTCTGGTAGCACAGTGGCTAA
>NW_006921938.1:3171695-3175268 GCF_000298275.1 Orycteropus afer afer
AATAATGAAAACTCTTGGTTTTGCACATATACATTTTATTATGTTGAGAAATCTTCCTCCTATTCATATTTTGCTGAGGTTTTTTTTTTTTTTTTAATCAGGAATGGCTATTGTTTTTGTTGTTGTTATTTGCCGTCGAATTGGCCCCGACTCATAGCAACCCTTGGGTTTCCGAGGCAGTATCACTATGGAAGTAGGATTGCCCAACCTTCCTTCCGAGGAGTGGCTGGTGGCTTTGAACCATTGGATTTTATCAAATGCCTTTTCTATAGCAATTGATATGACCATGTGGTTCTTTTTGTTTGTTTGTTTTATTTATGTGAGGGATTATGTTGATTTTCTGAGGTTGAACCATCCTTACATATCCAGAATGAATCCCACTAACTCATGGTGTCTTATCGTTTTTAATATAGCATTGGTTTATATTGGCTAGAATTTTGTTTAAGAATTTTGTGTCTATATTCATAAAATATTTTTTTCTGTAGTTTTCCTTTTAGTGGTTGCTTTGTTTGGTTTTGGTATCAGGATTATGTTTCCTTTATATAATGAGTTTGGAAGTATTCTAACTTTTCTATGCTCTGGAGTAGTTTGAGTGGGATAGATGTCAGTTCTTCTCTGAACATTTGATAGAATTCTCAAGTGACACCATTTGGGATAGTGCCCTTTTTAGCAGAGAGTTTTTTTTTTTTTTTTTAATTATCTGCTCAATTTCTTTCTTCCTTATGGGTCTGTTCAAACTTTATATCTTGGTCTGTGTTAGTTTATGTTGGTCTTATATTTCTAAAATTTGTCCATTTTTCATAGGTTTTCAAATTTTGGGGGGTACAATTCTTCATACCAAACCAAACTCACTGCCATCGAGTCTATTTCAACTTACAGTGAATCCCTATGGGTTTCTGAAGCAGTAAATTTTTACAGAAGTAGATTACCATGGAGTGGCTGGTGGGATTGAAACTCTGGTTAGCAGTCAAATGCCAAAAGAGCTGCTTACAGTACTTCATAGTATTCTATTATTAGTCTTTTGTTTGTTTGTTTGTTAGTTCTGTTGTGATGTTACCCATTTCATTTCTTATTCATGTGTTTTTGCAACTACTCTTTCTTACCTTAGTTATATTTGCAAATAGCTTCTCAATTTTTTTTTTTTAAGTATTAGCATCTAGTCTTGATTGTTTTCTATTTTATTTTGATTGTTTGTTTGCTTGTTTTCTACTTCATTTATTACTGCTCTGATCTTTATTATTTCCATTCTTCTGGAAATTGTACACTTCTTTTGTTACTCTTTTTCTAATTGTATATATCTATAATTGTATATGTCTATAAGGTCCAGTTGTTGAGATAAGGTGTTGATTCTGGTTCCTTCATTTTTTTTTGATGAGTGCATTGATTGTTATTAATTGACCTCTCAGTACTGCTTTCATTTTGTCCCAAAGGTTTTGGTATGCTGTATTTTCATTATGTTTGGTTTCTAATATTTTTTCTTTTCCAACACTTTATTTCTTCTGTTACGTAGGAGTTCTTGAGCAGTGTCTTATTCAGTTTTCTTGCATTTGATGTTTTTTTCCTCATATGTTCATGTTATTGATTTCTAATTTTATATTGTTGTGATCCATAAAGCCTTTGTAACATTTCACTTTTTTTGTTGTTGTTGTTATTAATTTATTTAAGTTTGTTTGTTGCCTAAAATATGGTCTATTCTGGAGAATTATCAATGAACACTGGAAAAGAATGTGTATCTCATTTTTGTTGGGTGGAATCGTCTGTGTATGTCTATAAGGTCAAGTTGATTGATTTGATTGATTGTGTTGTTGAGCTCTTCTGAATCTTTGTTGAGATTTTATTCTAGTTCTATCTTTCATCAAAAGTGGTGTGTTAAAGTTCCCTATTGCTTTTGTATAATTGTCTATTTACCTTTCCAGTTAAGTTAATGTTTGATTTTGAATTTGGGGGCTTTTAATTGGGTGCACAGATATTTATTATCTTGATGAATTGACCCTTTAATCATAATGTAAACCCTTTCCACATTCCTTATCCTGGTTTTTGACTTGAAGTCTATTTTATCAGAAATTGATACTGACTTTCTTTTTCTTTTTTGGATACCATTAGCCTCATATATATATTTTTTTCCAACCCTTGATTTTTAATTTGCTTTTATATTTGTGTCTAATGAAAGTCTCTTTTAGGCAGCATATTGATAGATGCATGTAACCATTCACATTGAGTCTAATTAATGACAAGTATGAATTTACTGCTGTCTTTGTTTTGTGTTTTTTCTTGTGGTATCAATAGTTTATTTGTTAAAATATGTTTTTCTTTGTTGAGTTCATTTTGTTTTCAAGTTCTATTTCCCTTTTCTTCATTATTGTTGATTTTGTTTTTATGAGTCCTTGTGATTTTCTTCTTTCTTATTTTGGTTAGAAGGTTTATTCATTTCCTTTTTAGTTTCCCTATAGTAAATTCTTATCTCCCTTAGTTTGGAACAGTCTGTTCTACTGGTATTATTTTGACCTCCTTTCCACTTGGAAATTTTATAAATGTAACATTTATTCCCTCAATTTAGTTGTAGTTGGTTTACATATTGACTCCTCTGGTTTTCTGTTTTCCATTTTGTAAGCTTATTATAGTTTTGAGAATTCTTGTCCTGGGTTCTTTTCTAGATGATGTTATTTTATGTCTTAATCATATGTTGTTTTCTCTTCTTGGTTTTCTGTTGGAAGGACTACTTTTAGTATTTATTGTAATGTTGGTCTGATTTTAACAAATTCCCTTAAATTCTGATTTCTGGGAATGTCTTAATTTCACCACCATATTTGAAGGACAGTTTTGCTGTATATATAATTCTTGTTTGGCTTTTTTTTTTCTTGAAGATTTTATATATGTCATTCCACTGCCTTTTTTTGCCTGCATAGTTTCTGGTGATAAATCAAAAATTAATCTTATTGCCTGCCTTTTGATGGTAACATTTTATTCTTCACAAGTTGCTCTCTAGGTTTTTTATTTATTTATTTATTTTCTTTCTGTCTCAAGGTTTCTTGTCCTTGGTTTTAGAAAGTTTGATTACAATATGTCTTAGTGATTTTCACTTGGGATCTATCCTGTATGAGTCATTGAACTTCTTGAATGGATATCTTTTCATCACTCATTATATTGGGGAAGTTTTCTGTTATTAAGTCTTTGAAATTTGCTTGCCCTTCATCATTCTAAGGAATATATCAGTTTTTCAAAGCCTCTACAAATATACCCAGTTTGTCTTTGTTAACATTTTTGGTTAGTCTATTATTTTCCTCTGATTTTCAAATAGTCAGCAATACACAAACCTTTAAAATGAAGTCTTTCAGGTAACTAAAATACAGGTCAACTTATGACTTCTCCTTTTCCATGAATTCCTTAATAATCTCCATCTCATATTGACTTCATCCAGAATACCACTTCTCATTTTTCATGTTGCTATAGAATTGGAGAGGAGGTATGTTTTAATGCCATAAAACTCACTACACTTGAGAATATTCAGACATTTCCTTGAGTAAGAAATGTTGCTACAAGCCTTTTAAGATTTTTGAAAAACTTAATTCTGAC
>NW_006921938.1:3175738-3196179 GCF_000298275.1 Orycteropus afer afer
ATATACATTTTTTTTTCCTTTTTTTATTTTTGCTTATGGAGGGGTAAATTTTCAGAAGTCCTTACTCCACAATTTTCACTAATGTCACCCTTGAAATTTTTTTTTTTTCATTTATATTTTTCAGAATGTCTAATATATTCTGAGTCATAGGGGTAATTTAGTTTTTGAAATATATATATATATATATATATATATATTTATTTTAACAGAATGATGTTCTAACTAATATTAAATCTTAATATAATTTCTGTAGTTACCTTCACATTCATATTTTTGTGTGTGTGTGTGTTCCTTATTGTTACTGAATTACTTGTTTGGTTGTAATTATGCTCTTAATTAACTGAGTTTCAATTTTGCTGTGTTCTCTATTTTTCAGTTTCTTCACTTGAATTTGTGTATTATTGAGTTCTCTCAATTTTTCTTATTTCCATCCTTTTGTGCTAATTTCATTGAATATATAGGATTCGTTTTGAGTCAATTGAGATGTGAATTCTGTTTTTTTTTTTTTTTTTTTTTTTTTTTTTTTTTTTACTTCTATTACCAAATTAAGGAGCTCTAGTGGTACGATCTGGTGGCATAGTGCCTAAGCATTTGACTGCTAACCAGGAGGTGGGTGGTTCAAACCCATCAGCCACTCCTCAGAAGGATGGTTGGATGGTTGGACAATCTACTTCCATAGTGATACTGCCTTGGAAACCCAAGGAGGGTTTATTTTGAGTCAGATTCAACTCAACAGCAATGAGTAAGTGAGTGAGTGAGTGGTATAGTGGTTATGGCATATGGCTGCCAAACAAAAGATCGATGGTTTGAATCCACCAACTGCTCTTTGGAAGAAAGATAGGATAGTAAGCTTCTATAAAGATGTATAGTTTAGAAAATTGATTGGGGTCACTATGAGTCAGAATTGACTCTATGGCAGTGAGTTATTATTATTGTTTTTATTATTATTATCATTATCATATTGAATATGATAATATCCTCGCTACATGTTTGAGCCCTTGAGGAACTAATATGAGATGAAAAAACGACCAAAAGAAAAGAAATAATAAGAATGAAAATAGTGATAAGTGAAGTAGACAATAGGACAGTAATATGGCGAATTATCAATACCAAAAATTGGCTTTTTGAAACCTCTAAAATTTATTTATCTATTGATCTATCTATCTATTTATTTATTTCAGAAATGGAAAAGTAATCCTTAGTTTCATGTGCAGCTTCCTGGCTTTCCAAATAATCAAAAAAATCTTGAAAAAGAACAAATCTGGAGAACGTATACTTCTTAATTTTCAAAATTACTATGAAGCTATAATAATAAAAATAGTGTTTTAGCAACAGCATAGGCATTTAAACCAATAGACTATAATTGAGAATAAAAAACACACAAACATATGCACACATGTATATGTCCAATTGACTTTCAAGGATGAAATCAATGTGGAAAATTAATAGTATCTCCATCAAATAAAGCTCAAATAATTGGATTTCAAAATGTAAAAGTATTAATTTGGACTGTTTCCTCACCCATATGCAGAAACAACAAAATAAATCAACCACCTAAATGTAAAGTTAAAACTATAAAAGTCTTAGAAAAAAATATGGAATTAAAGTTTATACCTTAGGTTTGGTGATAGATTTTTAGACATCATATTAAAAGTATGTGCAACAAAAATTAAAATGAAAAAAAAGGTAAATTGGACTTTATGAAAATTAAGAAACTTTTTTTAAAAAATATTATACCTAAAGACACTATCAAGAACATGAAAAGATAATCTATGGAATGGGAGAAAATGTATAAAAACAAGACATCAGATGAGGACATAGTATATGTAATATATAAAAGAATCTGTTAGTATAATACTTAAGCCCTGGAACCTAATCTAAAGATCAATGCTTTGAATCCACCAGTGGTTCCACAGGAGAAAAGATTTGGTGATCTGCTTCTGTAAAGAGTAAAGACTAGGTAACCCTATGGGGCAATGGGGCAATTACATATCCTATAGGGTTACACTGAGTCAGAATCATATGATGGCACACCCCAAATATCTATCTATCTATCTATCTATATATCTATCTATATATCTGGTAGCATAATGCCTAAGGCACTTGACTGCTAACCAGGATACTGGCAGTTCAAACCCACCAGCTACTCCTTGGAAGGAAAGATGGGGCAATCTACTTCTGTAGTGATACTGCCTCAGAAATCCAAGGAGGGGTCTCTATGAGTAGGGTCTGACTCGACGGCACATAACAACAACAACAACACAACATATATATATATGTGTATATATATATATATATATATATATATATATATATACTACTGCACCTTAAGAAAAAAGAAAGAAGCAGTACAATTAAAAAGGAGGTAAAGGACTTGAGTAGACATGCCTCAAAAAAAATATACAAATAGCCTAGAAGTTCATGAAAAGATCAAAATCATTTGTCATTAGGGAAGTACAAATCAAATTCACAATGTGTTACTACTTCATAATTACTAGGATAGCTATTACAAGGGGGAAATAAGAAGTGTTTGCATGATTTTGGAGAAATATGAACCCTCATCTATTGCTGATGGAAATGTAAAATAGTGTGCTCTTTATGGCTAACAGTCTAGTGATTCTTCAAAAAGTAAATATAGAATTACAGTATGTCCTAGCAATTCCACTCTTAGATATATATCCCAAAAAAATTGAAAAAAGAGTTGTAAGCAGGTACTTGTATATGGATAATTTACAACAGTGAAAAGTAGAAGCAATCCACTTATCCTTTAAGAGAATATTGGATAAATACAACGTGGGATATGCATAGCATGGAATGTTATTCAGCCATTAAAAGGGATGAAGTTCTGATATAATATGGATGGACCTTGATAATATTTTGCTAAATGAAATAAGGCAGACACAATGGGTAAATATTGCATGATTCTACTTACATGACATATATAGACTTTCACATGCATGAAGGCAGAAAATAAGTTAATAGTTACCAAGTATTGAGTCGAGGTACAATGAAAGTTACTATTTCCTGGCCACAGAATTTCTGTTTTTGGTGAAGGAAAATTTAGAAATATATAGTGGTGAGTTTTAAAATAATATTGAGGAAAAAAAATTCTCACTGGATGCCTGTGTGGTGGGAAAATAATGATAAGATAATGTGCACATATCAATACATGGATGACATGACAAGAAAACCTAAAGTCAAAAATTATCCCCAATATCTTACTGCCCACAGAAGGCCCAGAATTGAGACCCAGTCTTGGAGGAAGAGAGTGCAGGATAAAATTCTAAATTGAGTTTATTTACAATGGACTAGATTTAGTTTTTGCTAACAGGCAAAATAAAATCTCAAAACAGAGATAATTTATGGTTTTTAAAAGTAAACATTTTTTTTTTTTAACTCCTGAGTTTTGGGGCTTCAAAACCCTAGACCATCTCTTTGTATTTGTAAATTTTAAATTTATATGATATTCCACGGTCTAAACGAAGTGTTAGAATTTGGATACAAGTATGACTGTTACTAACCCTGCCTTTTTTGGGGAGTCTATTATAACACACTGCCTATCCCCAAGAAGTGTCAATTGAGTTATTTAGAACTATGCAATTAAGTGCATATATGTATGTATGAGTGTATAATTTATATTCAATACCTATTAGTGCATATAGATAAAATAAGAATATCAAATACCAAAATATCTTGACAATATTTCAAATTAATTTTATTAATGCATTCACTTTTTTGAAGATTTTTATTTTTCATAATGAAGAGCATATAAATCAAAGCAAATCCACTGCTATCTAGTCAGCTCTGACTCATCGTGACACTCACTAGGTTTTCCAGGTTGTAAATCTTTATGTAAGTAGAGTTCATCATCCTCCTGAAGAGCAGCTGATGGGTTATAACCACTGACCTGGTCAGCAGCCAAATGCCTTACCTACTATACCACCAGACCTCCTTAATGGGACCATATACAAAGTCTTTATTATAAATTGTCAACAAGTCCTATATTATTTAGACAAATACTCATGATGTGTTGCTTCTCGAAATATTGCCTATAAAAATATGTTTTACTAAATGCTTCAGTCTCTCTAAATAAAAACATTCCTGACTAAATTTTAGTCCATGAAGGTATTAGATGTAATGCTATATCATGAATGCAATTTTTATCTTTTATCTTGTGCTTTACAGTACAGTATCATAGACTGTGAATAAAGAATGTGTTGCAGAACTTGACTGGAATTAGTGAAGGGCATTTTAATGAACAGGAACATCAGTAGTGAAGACGTTTCAATACATAGAAAAATGACCAAGGAAAATGATACCACTTGAGTGTCTGATTGTCAGTGGAACTCAACAAAGTTACTGTATTTTACACAAATAACGTGCTTTCTTTGTTTAAAAAAGAAGTATAGTGCATTTGCAAAAATACCTCCTGGGAGGGAGGGAGTAGTTGGCAAACAAACATAGAAAGCACATGTTATTTGTGTAAAAATATGGTATATAATTCTTCCTTAGTAATTGTAAATAATCTGTTCTTTTTAAGGCAAATATGACCTGAAAAAGATATTAGTTTAATTAGAGGATTTTTATTTCTTTAAAAATATATTATTATGTTGTGACATAATATGAAAGATAAGTTAATGCCTTTAAAAAAAAAAAAAAAGTACACAATATGGTAAGATTTCCATTGATTTTATTTAAAAATAACCTTTTTTTTTTCCAGAAAATTGCAACTATGTCTGACTCCATAGGCAAAACATATTTGTCTGATTGTCCTCTATTAAAAAAAAAAAAAAAAGAAACAATAAGTGCTCTCCTTTAATAATTAATAATTAATAATTTGAGTTTTAGAGAAGAATGCATCTATTTTATTTTTCCATGGTCTATAAAATAAAGTCATTTTTTATTTATTTTTAATTCAAATAAGTATACCTTTAAAATTGAAAAAAACAATCCTTTCTTTAATACACATAAACACTGTAAACAAATAAATCCTAATATTTAAAGAGGCCAGGTTTGTAATTGTAAATGGGTGAATCTATTCAGGGCCAGAGAATACCTAGGAGAAAATTGAGAAAAAATGCCAAATATCACCATCCACAAACCAAGCCATGTAAAATTTTTATAATAAATCACTATGTGGGCCAAACATTTCTAAGAGCTGTATTCATCTTATCTTATATACTGCCATCCTGTCATCCTGTTTTATACCTACAATTCATTTGGTCATGGATATTAGATGTGTGTGTGTGTGTGTGTGTATATATATTTTTTTAATTTTAATTTATTTTTTTAAAACTCACAATGGCAGAAAAAAAGTCTCTTCTTTTTTCACTTTTGAAGGTAATATGTACTCAAATTTTAGATGATAAAATAGTTTTGAAGATATAGATATTCCTTCCTATATGCTGTATTTCATACAATAAAATAGCCATTAACTCCACGTAGTTCTTTAAAAACATATTTAAATAATTTTAAATGAAATGAGCTTTTTTTCCCTTAGTCATACTGCCCTTATTTCTAATGCTCAGTGGCTCCATGTGGCTTGTGAGTACCACAGTGAACAATGCAGTTATAAAATATTTCCATTATTGTAGAAAATGATTTTGTATAGCCCTGTGTTAGTTTCCTAGGACTATCATAACAAAGGACCACAAACTGAGTGGTTTTAAAAGAATAGCACTTCTAACAAAAACAGCCTCACAGTTCTGGAGGCTAGAAGTCTGTACTCAGGATATTGGATGAACCATTCTTTGAAGACTCCAGGGGAAGACCCTTTCTTATTTCTTTCAGTTTCTACTAGTCCTGATATTCCTTAACTTGCAGCTGGAGCTTAACCTTATGTCTCCCTCTGTCTTCACATGACTAACTTCCCTCTGTGTGTATTTTTGCATCTCTTTCCCTCTTTTATAAAGACACCAATCACATTAGATTAAGACCCATCCTACTTATTATTTTAACTGATAACATCTCCAAATATTGTATTTCTAGAAAGAATCACATTCACAGGTATGGGGCCTGAGGTTTTAGAGCTTCAACATATCTTTTATAAGTAACAAAACTGAATCCATTACAAGTATTCTCTAAGGCCATGAAAGTTTTAGTATGTATTATTTTAAGAAACAGAACTATTTCCAATCAGTATGGTAAATAATTGAAAAATCACTAAGGAAATAAAAGATATAAACAGTAATTCATAGTATATACTGAGAAAAGTATTTGAAATGTTGATAAAATACATCATTTTTGTTTTCTCACTTCCATATATCTCTACATCCTATATCCCAATATTCCTAGAAATATTGTAAATGAGAGAGAGTACTTTATCCAAAATTACATATACATGCACATAGTATATAATTTCTCTAAATAAGTTAATTTACATAAACTGTTTACTAATTCCTGGAAAATAGAAGGAATATTAAATACCTTAGTTTAGATTATTTTTTTAGAAAGAATCCAAGATTTTTAAAATTGCTTTTGTCTCCCCAACTGTTGCTTTTCAAATGTATTAGGGTTTCAATACACAGAGAAGTAAAATTAAACAGAAAGTGGAACATTAACATTTCTTATTTTTTTATAGTACAAATCTTTCAAAGCATTTTAAAAATAGATAAACACATGTAGATATTTTTCATGATCCAAATTCTTGAATACATAAGCAACTAATCATGAAAGAATTTTGTCCCATTTTCATTAAATTGTTAAAACCAATAGGGTGCACACATATTTCATTTCAAAAATATCTAATTATATTTTAAGTAATGAATAATATACTTCATTGGTCATTTAATCATTTATAAAATATAGGTTATATTTAATTCTAGAAATGAACCCAACTCAAAACATGCACATGCACTCATACAAATACACACATTTAATAGATTCAGAATATAACTTTTGTTTTTAAGTAGATATAAACCAAAAAACAAACTCACTGCTGTTGACTTAGATGAGAGTCATAGCCACCCCTTGTTGGGTTACCAATATGCTATCACTACAAAAATAGATTGCCCAATCCTCATTCTAGAATTTAAATGGCAATATATCTATTAATTTAAATTAGTAGATATATTGCCATTTAGAGGAGCTCTGGTAGCATAGTGGCTAAAGCACTTGACTGCTAACCAGAAGGCTGGCGGTTCAAACCCACCAGCCACTCCTCGGAAGGAAGGTTGGGCAATCCTACTTCCGTAGTGATACTGCCTTGGAAACCCAAGGAGGGGTCGCTATGAGTCGGGGCCGACTCGACGGCACATAACAACAACAACATTGCCATTTAAATTCTAGAACGATTCATTGTTGGGAAAGTTTATTTTAACTATTATTGGTTTTAATTTTTCTCCTTATATTGAGATTTTCTTATATTACATTATACTAAAAAGAGGCATCTATCTATAGAGTGCCTTGAGGAGTTGCAGTTTGGATGTTTCATTACCCAGTTGATCTCTGAAGCTGATTCTGCTGGAGGCTATACATGTTCTCCACTTAAACTATTGGCTTATATCAAAGAAAACCACAAAGTTCAAGTATGTTAAAATTTGAAGAGTTCCCAAATATCTCTAAAGAATGTCTTACATTCTGCTTTAGGTAATATATGTTTTAACTCTGTTGTTGTTATGTGCTGTAGAGTCAGACCCAACTCATAGCGACCCCTCCTTGGGTTTCCAAGGTGGTAACATTACGGAAGAAGATTGTCCAAACTTCCTTCCAAGGAATGGCTGGTGGGTTTGAACCACCAACCTTCTGGTTAGTAGCCAAGTACCTTAGGCACTACACTCTTTTTTTAACTCTACTCCCAGGTTAAAAAAAAAAAAACTTTATGAACTCTCTCCAACAAAACTAGGTTGCAAATTCAGTTTGTGAAGAGTAGACTAGGGAGATTATTCTTAAACATGTAATATTCCCTTAGGAGGAGAAAATGTCAGAAATGATCATAAAATAGGGAGCCCTGACTAGTGAGACTATAACTATTAAATAAAGTAGAGGGGGAAAAAAAAAAGTAGGACAAAAGAAAAGGAAAAGTGGTATTTTGCCAATGAGTAACCCCATTAACTTTAGGCTTTACTTTCTAGAATTATATCTCCATTTAATTTTTTTTTTTTTCATTTTAAGTATTTAAAGTATATGAAATTTAATAAAATAACATTTTCTCTTAAGATGTACAATTTTATGTGTGAATGTGTTGCCTAGCAGGTTAAGTTAAATAGGACTTCATGAAAGTTTGTAACTAAGTTAGATTCTCCCAGCTTCATCTTTTACATAATATCAATGATCTTTGGTACTGTATTCCCTCACTTTACAAGAATGCTATAGCCTCCTGTTTCAACTACAGCAATTAGATCACGAGTCTCTTTCAGTGACTATTTCTTCCACCATTAATCATTACCTTACCTTTTCTAGTGCTTTGTAGAATCAGATATATTTTTTTTCCCAAAGTAATTATAATTTTGTTACTACTCCACAAATAGTTTTTGAATGCTTAGTAGGTGCTATGTGTTAGATGTACAAAGTTAAGGGTTGGTACATCTAGCACCGATGTTACATTTTCTGTTGCAAATGATCACATTCAATTAACTGACCAATAGCCACGCAGACCAAAAGGAATTCATGATCCATATAATGTATTCCACTGGACTTCTATCAGGCAAACATAGCAAAAAGCCATACAGAATTTTAAAAGCAAGAAAAATACTTTTTCTGAAGCAAAAAAAGTCCCATGGTAGGTGTTTCTGGGCTTCCTAAATCAGCTACTCAATGATATATAAAAGCCTCAGTTTCTTTCCAACTGCTTAACATGTTCATTTTATTGGTTTTGTTGCTTTCCTCTTCTAATGAAAGGCACTGTAGTTTTGGGTCACTGTTTATTGGGGAAAAAGAAAAAAGAGAAGAGGCCAATCATTTCTCTCAAAGTGATTTTTCTTTACTAAAAAAGAGGCATCTATCTATCTATAGAGTGACTTGAGGAGTTGCAGTTGGGATTTTTTTTTTTTTTTTTTTTTGAGAAGTTTGTCAATATCTTTCACCTTATCAGGAGCTCTGGTGGCATAGTGCCTAAGTCATTTGACTGCTAACCAGAAGGCTGGTGGTTCAAACCTACCAGCCACTCCTAGGAAGGAAGGTTGGGCAATCTACTTCTGTAGTGATATCACCTCATGAACCCAAGGAGGGGTTGCTATGACTCAAACTGACTCACTGTCAGTTAGTTTGGTTTTTGGTTTATATTACAGATGGGTAATGTTTCTTAGTTCTATTCCTTAACAAATCCCTGGCAAGTAGAATGGAATCACCTTACTTGGCTTAGAATAAAAATAATTTTATTTTATGGAATGAATTCTGCTTTCCTAGAGGGTTGTGGCCACATGAAGAAGGATATGTTGTTGAAACAAAAGAAAATATCCCAAAAAACTACAACTTGACTAAGGAGAGTGACATATAGGCTGGGTTCTGTAGAGGAGCAAAACTAGTGAAATGTACATATATACATATATATATATATATATATATATAGAGAGAGAGAGAGAGAGAGAGAGAGGGAGACAGAGAGAGAGAAAAAAAAAGAGAGAAAGACAGAGAAAGGAGAGAGATTTAATTCAAGGAAACAAATAAATACAGTTGTAGAGGCTGGCAAATCCCAAATCCATGGGCTAGATATCACGTTGGAGGCTTCTCCCGACCCACTTAGCTACAGGGGCTGATGAACCCAAAATTGGCAGGCCAATGTCAGACTGTTGGATCATGTCCTGAGAATGGGAGTTGAGAGGATGGTAAGATAGTTGCAAAATCAATAGAGAGTGAACTATACTTGAACATCCATATATACTGGATGCAGGCCTTACTCCTAGGAAAAGTGATTGGCTTTCAGCTTATTGACTTTCAACTGATTGGCTTTTTAACTGATTTTCTGCTCAGAATCTGATCACAAAATGGAGGACGATTATATTAAATGATGTATGCAAGAACAATCAATCCAATTTCTGCTAAATTGCTTGTCTTGATCCTCTAGTGCTGCTATTATGGACGTAGCAGTGGATGGCTTTAGCAAACAGGATTTATTCTCTTACTGTGTGGGAGGCTAATAGTCCAAGTTCCAAGTGCCAATTCTAGGAGCTGGGTAAATGCCCCTCCGCCATGGGCTTCGGTTCTTCTCTTAGTCAGGCCTACTAGATCTGGAGGCTTTTTCTGACTCATGCAGCTGTGAGCTGTTGAGGCTGATGAACCCAAACCTAAGGAGAAAATAGCATAGTTCCAAGATTAGCAGATAACATAACAGGCCACTAGTTCAAGTGCCACCAGCCACTCCTCGGAAGGAGGATGGAGCAATCTACTTCCGTAGTGATACTGCCTCCGAAACCCAAGGAAGGGTCACGATGAGTCGGGTCCGACTCGACTGCACATAACAACAATAACAACAACAGTTCAAGTGCAGGAACAATCCCAAGATCGGCAGGAAACATGGCAGACCACTGAGGTGAAGATTCAACTAAATGCAGGCTCCACATGTGCCAAAAGCTCAAGGCTTTTCCTAAAGTTTTTCCTTACACACCAGAAACAGGCAGTACCCCAAAGGCAGCTACTCAGCTGCTCACAGCAGATTCCACCATACAGATGATTATCAACTTATTCATAGGAAATAACTACATACAGCTGCCCAGCCACTCAAAACCACAGTCCAACCAAGTTGACATACAACATTGACTACCACACCACTGCAAATTATAGTCTAGCCAAGTTGACACATAACATTAACCAACACAGAGAGGGAATAGGAAAAGATATATTTGGTGTAGAATAACAACAAAGGGGCTGGCTGGCCTCTCATCTGTCACATTTCCTTCATTTGTCAGGTCTCACTAAACCATGTATTTAATAGTTTCAATGTGGCAAGAATGTCTATTTATTCTGCCTAAAATCATGGATAAAATTGGTGACGTTCTGTCACCAATAAGATTATTTTTTGAGATGAAAAATTTATCAATAACTAGAGTCTCTCTTTATAACCCTTAGTTCCTAAATATCTTAAAATTCCCATAGGTGTAAGGGAAAAAAAAAAAAAAGACCTTATTTAGTATGCAAAGGTTTTAACACAAATAATTGCTATTTCTTAATCCTCCTTTAATTTTATAAAGTTAAAGTTCTTGTTCCTGTTTCATTGGTGAAGAAAATGGGATTTGGAGGAATATAATAATTTACCTAACAGCTTCATTTCACTTTCAAAATATTTTCCTTTTTTTAGTATTTGCTTGACAGTAAAATGTTTGTAGGGTGAGTGACCTTGCTAAGTACCCACAAGTTGTAAACAGTGTACATGTAGATAGTTAACTATCAACAGATTTTAAATTTTAATTGTATTTTTTTTTTTTATTATCAACTCCTCTATTCCTCTAGGACAACATTATATAAGGATAGCATTAACATGAGTTCCTGAGCTTATTATTGTCATCACCAAAATTACCTTGAATTAATTAGGACACTTCTACAGATAAGATATAGAAATAATAGGCTATAGAAAGCCACAGGAGGCCATCACTTTCTTTCTGAAAATTAAATCAATGTTAATAATCTATGCAAACATTGATTGTCTGTTTTTTTCTCAGTCATTAGAGATCTGAAAGTTTAAAGAAGTCTAAAAGAACTAAATTCTAGAAAGTGACAAGCTCCATAAGAGAGAAGAAACTGATGGTTGCTCTTAACCCTAGGAAAACAATGAAAGAATTAGTTAACTGTGGACAATGTAATGGGAAACCAGAGAACACATTGTTGAACTTTTAGTAATTACATGTGGTGTGACTTAATTCCAAGGTTCACCAAACAAAGTGTAAGTTGCAACAACCTGGCAGTTATATTCGTAGGATCTTCAGCAATTTATTAAAAGCAGTACATTAAAAAACAACAAATCAGAGGAGAGCTGAAGGTGATCTTCCTGAAGCAGATGGGACCTCCCTCGATTGTTATGTATGCTCCCTTTGAAGTATAGGGGCAGTATAGGAAAACTGAGAAATCAATGTAAGTTCTCTGAATTTAGAGCAGGCATAATTTGAGAAAAAAGTAAGAAAACAGTATTAAAGCCCCCCAAGGCATTTTCTTCTTTTAAAGCGTCCCTAAATACATAAAGCCTTGGACAGGCCTAGAAAACAAATAGAACTCACATTGACACAAAAAGCTCACAGTAAAGCTTGCAGGGCATACAGAGATTTCCTAGATTCAGAATACTGACTGATTCTAAAGACCAAATATAAACTAAAAAAACCAGCAAACTCACTCCTATCAAAGCAGTTCTTACTCATAGCAACCCCCATTGGGTTTCCAAGGCTGTGAATGTTTGTAGAAATTAGAATAGGGTAAAAGACACCCTAGATATTAGGTTCAATACAGGCACTTTTATTAAGCCTTGGATAGGACAAAGACAAAACAATTGTCCAGGATGAGGGAAACCATCTGCATGTACACGGTACAGAAAGATGAATGGAGTCTGCTAAGTCATGACCAATGGAGCTACTTATATATGATTGAAAACAAAGGGAATCATCACAAAATCATGATTGGTCACAGACTGAATCATCACTACAGCAGGTGGGACTACAGAAGCAGGGAGAAGAGCACGAGTGTGCACTGAAGATAGAATAGGGATACAGGATTTGTTCTGGGCCTTTATTACCTGAGTAGGTGGTGATCAGTATAGGCTGGCTTCATGACCATGCAGGCTGAGTCTTAGCCACCAGGCAAAGTATTGCCCAAACAATACTAAGACTCCAACCTTAATTTAAATTAGAAAAAGACACACTCAGGCAAGTTCCCTAGTTTTCTGTGTGAGGATATTCTACCTTCAAACACATTCTTCTTGAAGGCAAACTGCCTCTCCCTAGGTTTGTGCTGGACTTATCTATGAATAGCCACATGTTGGTTTAATGGTCAGAAAGAACTCAAAAGGGGTCTGAAACTTATGTCAAGCCTCAAAATGAGTTAGAACTACCACTGCAGCCCAAGGAGCTCTGGTAGCATAGTGCCTAAGGCTCTTGACTGCTAACCAGAAGGTTGGTGGTTCAAACCCACCAGCCACTCCTCAGAAGGAAGTTCGGGCCCTCTACTTCTATAGTGATACCACCTTGGAAACCCAAGAAGGCACCGACTCGATGGCGCATAACAACAACACTACCACCACTGTGGACCACAGCCTTCCACACACCCAAGTGCTTTAGAATTTAAGCTCTAATACACAGCAGAACACCTCATTTTTCTTCTGCAGAGCAGTTTATGGGTTAGAACCACTGACTTTTTGGTTAACAGCCAAATGCTTTAACCAGTACAGTACCAGAGCTCCCTAAAAAAACAAATATAAGACACTTAAATTACCAACATCAAGACTGAAAAAAGGGACTTCATTATAAATTCCATGTTATTAAAACAATTAAATAGGATATCATAATCAACTTTATTCATATACATTTGAAAATTTAGGTAAAATAGAAACAACTTGATAGAACTGACACAGGAAGAAAAATAATCTAAGTAACATCATATCCACTAAAGCAGTAGAATGAGTATTCAAACATTTCCTTATAAGGAAATCTTCACCTCTTGAGAGCTTTATTAGTAAATTCTATAAATCTACACAAATTATCTCAGAAAACAGAGGAGGGAATGACCCCCATATCCTCTTATGAGACCAAGATACTACTGGTGTTAAAAATTAATAGAGATAATATAAGAAAAAATTTACAGATAAATATACTTTATAAACATAAACACAAAATTTCTTAACAACCTATTAGAAAATTTAATTCAGCAAACACAGAGAAGTAATGTATCAAGTGAGTTTAACAATAAAAAATAAAGCAATTAAATTTAATTAAACAATTAAAATATTTCAATTTACCACATTAAAAGAATAAGGTGAAAAACAATATAAATACACATATTATCATCTCAGTATATGTGCTATTTACCCCACCCTGGCACCTGGATGGGAATAGATAGGTAGACTGGATTACCCCCAACTATTTCCCCCACCCTGGTTAAGACAGATAATTAGATAAGACCCCCCAGGGGAATAAGTACAATGGCTTACCCCCAACTATTTTCCCACCCAGGCAGATGAGTATTCAGTTCCTTAAAGATCTGAATGGAAAACATTCCTTCCTGCAGATGATAGACTTGCTAAAAGTATTTTAGGAATAATTTAAAGATTAACTCTGGCCTCGGACAATAGAAATGTTTCAGAAACAACTTGTAAATGAACTCTGGCCCAAGGACATAAGGGAACAAAAGTTAATTGCTGACCCTCTCCCCTCTGCCCAAGCCCCCATCAGCTGTTAACAAGAAGCTAGTGACTCATTCCCTCACCCACTTCACATTCACGGCCCCAAATTCCTGAAACCTACAAAAACTGTGTTTGATTGCATTTCAGGGAATTAAGATCTGGGTACTAACTACCCCTAACTCCTTGCACTGCTGCTTTGCAATAAATAGTTTTCTCTCCTCTCAATCTCAGTGTGTAAACTATTTTGGCGTGACTGCATACTGGGCAGGGACCCACGTTTGGTCCAGTAACAATTTGGCACCCCAGATGGGACCCAGCGTCTCTGGCCCTCTGCCCGGAGCAGGAGAACCCTCAGAAGGTGGAAGCCAAATGGACTCCTGACGGACCTTGTGCGCACTCAGACACTGCTTTGTCTGAAGATACATGAGGGGTGCTGGGTCTGTGACCATCTGCAGTGTCCTCGGCCTCTAGGCGCTTTCGAGAGAAGAGAAAATTATTCTGGGTTTAAAGACATCTACTGGTGAGTATAGATTAAATTCTGGTCTGGCTTCTAGTTGCTCGGGAAGTTGAAATTTTGGCTAAAAGCCTAATTAAGATACTCCACAACTAAAGCACTCTTAAAAATCTATAGTCTGGTCTGGTTTGGCTTCTAGCTCATAGGAAGGTTGAATTTTGGTTGGTAACCTCAATAAGACACCTTCATGGCTGAAGCACTCTTAAACTAGCTTTAAGCTTATAGGGAGGTTGAAATTTTGGTCCTTAAGGGTAACCTGAAATTAAGAGCACCTCCATAGCTAAAGCATCGTCATTCTGATCATATATGGTTTTGGTTTGGTTTGAGTGAGGATTTACTGTAGCCCACGTGTTTCTTGGGGATCCTTTACCTTAATCTGTTGTGTATGGATGACAGGGTGGGTACGTGGCAACCCAGGTGTCTTTTAGTCTGGTATGGTTTTGTTTTGGTTTGTGTGTGGGTAAATAATAAAATTTTAAGTGGCGACCCAGGTGTCTTTTAATCAAAATCTACCCGTAGCTCACGTATTCCTTAGGAATACTTTGCTTTGAATTCTGGTCTGGCTCTGCCTGATTTGTTTGTGTGAGAAAGAGAGAGAGAGAGAGAGAGAGAGAGAGACAGACAGAGTGTGTGTGTGTGTGTGTGTGTGTGGCACCAGTGCAACCATTTCAAGTGGATGTAAGTGTGACTAGAAATTTGGTAACCAAAGTTCTATACCAGAATGGAGCCTGCTTGTCTGTGTTCTGAAAAACTGGGTTCATTTTGACCTTGAGCCTATAAAGACAAAAAAAAACTGGTATATTTCTGTAACACTGTCTGACCACAGTATTGGTGTGTCTGGGGATAGATGGTCAGAAAGTAGAAGTCTAAACTACGATATTATCCAGTTAAATATCAAAAGTGGGAAGAACTGCTTGATCTAGAGTTATTCTTAGCTTTGTTTCAAAACAAGGGTTTACAGAAACAGTGTGGGGTGATGGTTGTACGACCTAAAGGGAAAGTGGGTTTTAAAAGTGTTCTTCAGAACTCTGAAGACCCTTACCCTGACTCAGTTCCTCCCCCATCTGCCCTCCCACATACCTCCCAGAGTCAAAAAACAATTCACCTGTGACTCCACCACCTAAGCCTAAAGGAATTTTGAATTCTAAATCCCCTAAAACTCCAGTGATGTTATATCCCCCAGAAGTCACTCAGAAAATGGATACTCCTCAGGAAATGGTCTCCCCAGTACACAGAGTGGTATAAAATTTGGACAGGGGTATAGGCCAGATCCATCAGGGCAATACCCATTACAGCAGGTTCCAGCTAGTTTAGATCATAAAGGAAATCCTGGAGGTTTCGTTTGGACTCATATGCCATTCACCATGGCTGATTTATATTAATATGTTATTAACTACCTAACCCCTGAAGAGAGGCAAATAGTATTAGAGAAAGCTAGAGCAGAAGATGACAGACTTCACAACCTCCAGCCTGAAAACCTAGTCAGGGGTCACAGCCATCAGGCAGTGCCAGGAGCAGATCCAGAGAGGGACCCTAATAACCCAGAGGACAGAACACGGTTGGAGTACATTGTCCTAAAACTACAGAAGGGGGGCCCCAAAGCAGATTCAAAAGTTCAGGAAGTGTACAACAAGGCCTCAAGGAAAATCCTTCTGCTTTCTTCAAATGGGTACATAAAACTTACCATCAATATACTGACACTGACCCAGATGCCAAAATTAGAAAGGGGACTGGGTATGAATACTTCTCAACTTGTGGAAGCTGCCTTTAAGGTCTACAATAACCGGGACCAGGAGCAGGAGAATCCGGAGCAAGGAGACATGAAACAACAAACTGCCTTGCTGGCTGCTGCTCTGGGAGACCTGCCATGAAGTTGATCCTACCAGGTAAGTTCCCATGGGCCCCCAACTATAGAAAGGGAGTGAATCAAGCTCCTGCTCCAGGAACCCAGCCAACAAATTTGGGGCCTCAACAGTGTGCTTACTGCAAGAAGGATGGGCACTGGAAGAGGGAGTGCCCAGAAAGAGCCCTCCAAAACCAACCAAAGGGGGCCCAGCAGATAGTAAGCACAACTAACAGCAATCAAGAATGATGAGGCCCAGGGGCACCATTACAGACTGGGCAAATTCCTATGTCCTACTAGGAGCCTGGGTGGCAATAACTGGGAAAACAGCCCATTGAATCTCTGTTGGACACAAGGGCAACCTCAGTCCTAAACATCTCCAAGGCCCCTCTGTCCCAGAAGACAAACCCATCCAAAAGGTTACACAAGGCTGTTTGACCTATACCAGAAACAATCCAAAGTGCAGCCCACCTCCAGTGGTAAGAAGAATTCAAATAAGAGGACTGAACCTATACAAGGACTGGCAGGTAAAATTTATAACTCCAGTTTAGTTGCCATCCCCAGTTAAGTTTGCTAGTGTCAGTTCAAAGTAATTATGAGGGAACATTTGCATCTCAAATAGTCCAACAAGTAACAGGACTAGCCTACTGACAGGAAAAAACTGAAAAGGTGAAGCATACTTTTAAGAAGACACTAGCTAATAAGATGTGCCAAGAGACCAACTTATCTTAGATAAAACTCCTTGACCTGTTGCAGATCTGGACTACCCCCAGAAGCAGGCTTAAATTAAGTCCATATGAAATATTATATAGGAGACCATTTTCTAGAGTGTGGCATCCTAGTTATGCAGGAAAGGGAGACCTTCAAATTGTTAAGGAATTGGATATTTTAAACATGTGCAAACTTTGTCTGCAACATTATTAACCAGTTTACTCCCAGCAGGTTGTTGTATCCTACAGATACTTCCCTTCATAGCTTCTGTCTAGGCAATTGGGTCCTACTAAAAGAGTGGAACAACCGGACTCCCCAGAGCCAACTCAGGCCAAATGGACTAGACCTTATGAAGTATTGCTGACAACACATTCTTCAGCCAAACTGAAGGGAGTCCACCCTTGGATACATCACACCTGATGGAGGATAACACAAAACTAAGTTTTATTCTACAGGGAACAGCCTTGGGGAACAGGGAGACTCAAGAGAACCTGGGCAACTGAATATAAAATATCCCCAACAACCTGTAGTGAAACATACTTGTGAGCCCATCAAGGATCTTAAGATTTTACTTAAAAAGAAACCTATTCTGGGTTAAGACATAAATGTAATTCTAATCAACTCCATGATTGTCTTATCCCGAACACCTTCTAAAGGAGGAAAGTAGTCTAACACCCTTATAAAACTTCAACAAATCCTATTAGATCACACTCCTGGGGCTAATAATTATTGAGTGTGTGCATACTCTCCTTGACACAGAGGGGTATGTATTTATGACAGGATTTAACCCCCACCTTTGGGATAGACTTTTCTTGGCTCACCTCTTGGTTACCCAATTTAGGGTGGTTGAAATCCTTATTTATTACAATACTCCTCTTATTAACAATAACAATCTTTACTTGCTGTTATATTCAGTATCTACCTAGGTACCTACCTGTCTTCAAACCTCCAGAATTATAAGCTACACTACAGGTACCCCTAGTCTCTTCTCCCTCAGACTATGGCCAGAAGACCAAACTACAAGAAGCTTACTGACCAGGGATTGAGTTGCACCATCTTCGCTCTCAGTCAGCAAGAAGCAACTAGGATGAGTCATCGCCCCATTTCCCATAATTGTGAAACAGTAACCATTCTAAGGGGGAATTAGAAAACTGAGTAAAATGTTCCCCAAGAATGTGGAACAGTATCTATTCTAAGGGGGAATTGAAACTGAGTGCTATTTCCCCCATCCTGGCACCTGGATGGGAATACATAGGTAGACTGGATTACCCCCAACTATTTTCCCACCCCGGGTAGATGAGTATTCAATTCCTTAAAGAACTGAATGGAAAACATTCCTTCCTGCAGATGATGTTGTTGTTGTTGTTAAGTGCCATCAAGTCGGACCCGACTCATAACAACCCCTCCTTGGGTTTCCAAGGCAGTATCACTACAGAGGTAGATTGCCCCATCTTCCTTCCGAGGAGTGTCTGGTGGGTTTGAACCACCAGCCTTCTGGTTAGCAGTCAAGTGCCTTATGCACTAGGCTACCAGAGCTCCTCCTGCAAATGATAGACTTGCTAAAAGTATTTTAGAAATAACTTGTAGAATAACTCTGGCCATGGACAATAGAAATGTTTCAGAAACAACTTGTAAATGAACTCTGGCCCAAGGACATAAGGGAACAAAAGTTAATTGCTGACCCTCTCCCCTCTGCCCAAGTCCCTATCAGCTGATAACAAGAAGCTAGTGACTCATCCGTCACCCATTTCACATTCATGCCCCAAATTCCTGAAACCTACCAAAACTGTGTTTTGATGGCATCTCGGGGAGGTAAGATCTGGGTACTAACTACCCCTAACTCCTTGCACTGCTGCTTTGCAATAAATAATTTTCTCTCCTCTCAATCTCAGTGTGTAAACTATTTTGGCTTGACTGCACACTGGGCAGGGACCCGCGTTTGGTCTGGTAACATATGCAGAAAAGAGCATTTCACAAAATTCAGCATTCATTCACTTAAAAAATATTTTGATTTTCCTCCTTTACAAATCTGAAGTCTAATTTTCTGAACTTTCAATGTCAGACTAAGGGTAGCTCCTGTAATTAATAGAACATGATAGAAGTGATGATATTTTTAGGCTAGAAATAAAGAGGATAACCTCCAGTTACCTCTCTCTTTTTCTCTTGCGTTGTTTTCCAAGTTTTAAGGACACTCAAGCACTTGTATGAAGAGTACCACAAAGAGAGGAACCCAGGCCTCCTACTGAGCCATATAAGTAGCTCACCTATAAAAGAGAATAAATAAATGGTCCAATGAGTTCCTGAAAAGTGTCCAATGTCATTAGTTATAAGTAAATTAAAACTATCACCATCTTGAGAAATGATTAAACCCACTAGAATGATGAAAATAAAAAAGAGATCACCATACCAAACATCCATGATGATATGTAGCACCTGGACTTCTTTGGTATTCTGTAACTTCTTTGGGAAATTGTGTGGTGATATTTTTTGAAGTTAAAATTACAAATACTTAATGATGAAGCAATTACAGTCCTAGATATTTACTCATGAGAATTACACATAAAATCTTGCACAAGAATTTTTATAGCAATCTTACTCAAAATAGCTCAAGACTGAAAACAACCAAGTTTTCATCCACAAGAGAATGAATGAAAGAATGTGGTACAGTATACAATAGTATACTATTCAGCAATTTTTTAAAAAATATTATAATGAACTACTTATAGTGAAAATTATTTCTAAAAAAAATACTTATAATGAACTATTTATATAATGAAATGTCATGGATGAATCTCAAAAATATGAAGAATGGAATAAGCCAAACTCACATACCCAGGTATACCTGAATACATATATACAAAAAATACATGCTGTATGTTTCCATTTATATGATTTCTATGAATATACAAAGCTGATTTATAATGCTAGAATTAGAAAATGGTTGCATCTGTAAAAGATGAAGACTCGTAAGACATGGGGATGAGGAAACTTCCTAAACTAATGGAAATATTTTCCATCATAGTATTGGATACTGAATAGAAAAGTGTATGTAATTGCCAAACTCGTCGAAATAAACATAAGATTTGTGCCTTTTTATTCTAAGTTAATTATACCTA
>NW_006921938.1:3204204-3206880 GCF_000298275.1 Orycteropus afer afer
AAATATAAAGAAAAAAATGGGAAAAATGCAAAAAAGAAAAATAAGGAATAGGATTAACCATGAGAAAAGATGGAAAAATAAATAATAACAAGTAAATAAAAAAATTGACCATGAACAGGGAAAAGAAAAAAAAAAGCTTAAAACTAGGACCTGGGAGGGGAAGTATAAAGAATAATAGCAAAAAGAACAAAAGTATTATTAATAATAGTACTTTTAAAACAGAGAAACACAAGCAAACTAAACACCAGAAAAGAGAATGCAAAAAAGAAAAGAAAAAAATAAAATAAAATTAGAAAAAGAAAAAAAATCGGTGAATGACAGGACAGGGCACCCAGGCTCCATCTGAGCATTCAGAGTGTGATGGAGTTCCTGTGGGCCAAGAAGGTGGGTAAGAGTGGGGGATGGTCACAGCTCTATTCACCAAGTGGGTGTGGGGTATAAGAGTAACAAGAGGAATGTCTCACCTTTTCAGTCATGCAGGTCCGGAGTGTCCTTGGGGTTGCTGGCAAGTAGAACCTGTTATTAAGCCCCTGCAATATGGGAGAACACTGTCTTTTAAATATCTGAAATGGTCAAGCCACTTGTAAACATTCAAAATGGCAGCACCCACCAGAGCAGTCCTCCGTACAGTCCCTGGCTAGTAGGGCTGATTTTCAGGTTAATTCTTAGGTCCTACCACGACTTGGCACTCTTAGAGCTGTCTGTGCCATCAGAATCACTCAGGATCACTGCCAGAATGCAGCTCTGTATGTCTCCATTTTCGATATTTTCACGCAAATTCTTCTGCTAGTTGGGGTTTAGTCCACTTCTGTATCCTTCCCTTCAAGTCTCAGGGGTCCAGGATTATATTATGGGTCTATGTTAATTTGTTTCCCATTTCTTTGTTGAAGAGGGTGTGTGCAGTCTTTCTGCCTAGTCCACCATCTTACCCAAACTCAGTTATACCTCTCTAAAAAGGCACAGAAAACAAATATATTTGTGTCTCATGTAAATGATCACCAAAGAATGATCTTACTAGAAAAGGATTTTAATAATAAAATGAAAAGGAGTGTCTTTTGAGGTCAGGCAGACTCCTCTACCTAGTCATTATTGATATTGACTAATAGGTTCATAAACAAAGTGGCCATGATGTCTGGGATAGAGTTTAAAAAATAATAAAAAGTTTCAGCCACTCTTAAGTGCCAAATCTACCAATCACAGATGTTTAATTCTTGTCCATCCCTAATATGGAAGGAAAAGTGCTTTGTTCTCAAGGGAAAAATTACTTTGTACATAAATCAGTCTGCTCCTTCTGCCCCACCAGCCACTCCTCTGAAGGAAGTTTGGGCAATCTACTTCTGTAGTGTTACTGTCTCAGAAACCCAAAGAGGGGTCACTATGAGTCTGGTCTGACTCCACGGCAGTGAATTTGATTTTGGTTGGCTCCTCCTGCAATTCTTCTTCCACAACCATTATCTGTGGTCTTACATGATGCTTTTTTGTTTTTCATTATCATTTTCTACACAAAAGATCACTTTTGATGAGGAAAGCAAACAGGCTAACATTCATGGAATTCACAGGATTTACAGTATTCTCCAGCAAGCAGATGCAGCTGTGTCAATAGAATGATTCATTGGCTTTTAGAACACTCAGTTATGGTGCTAACCAAGTGGCAACTCTGTGCAAAGCCAGGCAAATAGTAGATACATAGTAAATTCACAGACAGAATGTTCTGTTATGGAAACTAACTGGTAGAAATGAGAGTGACCCCCTAATGAACCATTAGCAAAGTTTTTCCTTCTCATCCCCATAAGTTTGCTTTCTGATAGTCTACATTTATTGCATAAGGAGCCCTGACATCAAAATGGTTAAGTGTTCCATATAGATCTTAGTTCCAAAGTAAAGAATGCTTCACTAGGTGTAATAACTACAAGTTGAGATTTCCACAAGGCCACTTTGGGGTGGGGGGTAAAGGGGTTTTGTGACAGTAAATAAAAAAGTGAAATAGGCTGTTACTGTATGACCTGGGGTGATTGATTGATCCTGACTACATAAGGACTTTTATTTCCTACACTGCTTTGAATGTAAGGAGGAACATGTCTAGAATGCAGGAGATTCTGGACACCACTTTGTACTCACATAAGAATCAATGGAAAACTATAGTAACTCTATTTAGGTGGAATTACTAATTACTAACTTGCAAGAATTAAGCATAAGTGGTTAGATAGATAGATAGAGATAAGTATTGATTTGGGCGAAAAGAAGGTCAGTGTCCCAAATGTGAGTGACCATTATGGCAGCATTGAGGATGAGAAAGATATAGAGAGGTACATGGGAGGTACAGACAACAAATATGTACCCTTTTGCACATACAGTACTGTGTTGTCAGTGAAGGCAAACATGGGTATATGGATGGATAGATGGTTGGACAGGCTGAATGATTAGGTATGTCTATGAAATAGGGAGTGTATCCAAGAACATACATAAAGTTGGCAGACAATGGTCTTATAAGTTTATGTGAATGATCAGAATTCCTAGGTGTATAGTAGAGTTGACAAGGGGAAGGCTGTGGTCACTGCTTGGTCACAGCCAGCTACCCAGAGGGATGGAGTAGTTGAACCTTTGGGCTTGGGACGATAGTCGCAGAGGACATCAAGCTCAATTGGCATAACATACTATATAAAACATTGTCCCACC
>NW_006921938.1:3207892-3208514 GCF_000298275.1 Orycteropus afer afer
TTTATTTTTAATTAACCATGTAAGTTTCTAAGAAATACAGGTGCCTGAACCTTTTCCCAAGTCTCCTGATTAAACCTACATTTACTGCATAAGGAGCCTTGGTGACACAACAGCCAAGCACTCTACTAATTGAAAGAGTGGCTATTCTAATGCACCCAGAATCTCTGGAGGAGAAAGATTTAGAGATCCGCTCCCATAAAGGTTACAGCCTAGGTAACTCCATGGGGCAATATAACTCTATCCTTAAGGTTGCTATGGGTCAAAACTGACTCAACAGCACATAGTACTAACAATAATTTATTATATTACAACAGATTCTGAGGTATACTAAAATTTGGCCACATGATATACAAAAATGGTTGGATACTTTATTGAGGAAGGAAAAGCAAAATTGAAATTTTGTTTGGGCATGTATGAGCACAATATATTGGCATTACCCAAAAGTGGATGCTTACAGAACTACAGTCCTAATCCACGTGTCCCTAAAGAACTTGGGTGTAAGGAAATTTTCTTACCTGACTACGACTAATGATTTGCCTGCCTGGTCAGCAACTTAAAAGGAATGTTGTTGTTATGTGCTGACAAGGTGGACCAGACTCATAGCAACCCCTCCTTGGGTTTC
>NW_006921938.1:3208614-3213030 GCF_000298275.1 Orycteropus afer afer
AAATAAATAAATAAATAAGCATAGGATCACACCAACAGAATTCCATAAACCAACAGGATCCTAAAAAGGGTTTAGGGTAAAGTAATATAGAATCAGTAGTGAAATGGAAAATTTAAAATACTGGTTTTGGTCATGTGACCAGTTGCAGAAACAAAGACTATAATAATTGTGAGAATTTCTTTATATTGTGAATATATACCATATTTTATATGTAACACACATTTTTATTTTTATTTATTTATTTATTATTGTGATTTGGGTGAAGATTTACAGACCAAATTCATTTTCCATACAGCGGTTCACATATACTTTGTCTCATGTCATTGACCACAGTTTACCACAATGAAACAGATCCCCTCCCACTTCCTCCCCATGGTAACACACATTTTAATAAATGAATAAATAAATAAACCTCACTGCTGTCAAGTTGGACCCAACTCACAGCCTCTCCTCCTTGGGTTTCCAAGGCAGTATCTCTACAGAAGTAGATTTACCAATCTTCCTTATAAGGAATGGCTGGTGGGTTTGAACCATCAGACTTCTGGTTAGCAATGAAATGTCTTAAGCAGTACACCACCAGAGCTCCTAATACATAGATACACACCACAAATAAGTTTTCTTTTTCCTACTTTCCTATTTCCTCATAAGATATATAAGACTATTTAGTTATACATTTCAGTATCTCATTAACAGAATATCAAAGGAGGAATGAAAATTAACTAGAGAAAAAATTAACAAAGATAATCAGGTAATTAATATATTCTCTTAGAAAAACAGTTAGGGTGTTTTGGGGTATAAGTGGAATAACTGCATCATTTCAGGTGAGAATATATCTCCGCTTATTTTTTTTATTTTTTATTTTTTTGGAAATTAAGTATGGTTTAAAAAATGTGTATAGGTATTAAGCTAGCTATGGTAGACTTTGGTGGCTTCATAATGTGTGACTGCATGAGCCAGAACTATATTTCCCAAATTTCCTCCACATCTTGTTCAAAAAGATCTTTCTTGGCTCAGTGTTTAAATCATTCAATTGCCAAACAAGAAGTCAGCAGTTTGAACCCATTAGCTGCTCCTTGGGAAGAAAGATGAAGCAGTTCGCTTTCATAAAGATTTATACCCTTGGAAACCCTATGGAGCAGTCCTACTCTGTGCTAAAGGGTCTAAGAGTTGGAATTGACTCCATGGCAGTTTTTTTTTTTTTTTTTTTTTTTTTCCTATTGAGATATGGAAAATTGAAGTGAACAAGCAGCCATATTTTCTCAGTTACATTATTTGAATTTGGATGATTGGTGGCTATAGTACTTCACACACACTGCCACTTACCTACTGGTTCACTTCACTGGCATGAGACAGTAAGAAGGTCTGTATTTATTTCACATTCTCCTAGATCTTCCCTTAGCTTCTCTGACTCCTTGGTCAGGTATATGATTACTCTACTATAAAGAGCACCAGTTTCTGTAGAAGATATCTCATGTCATCAGTTATAGCTATAGGTTGTGTGGGACAGGTGATATTTCCACTCTGTCTTCATGGGTTTGGCTTATGTTCCTGGGTTATAGCTTGTCCTTGCTCTATCTTATGTTACCTACATCTTCTCTTCATGACTGCTTATCTGTCAGACTTCAAGTTCTAGCATCAGACATGATGATATTATTTAACCACTACCCACATATTTATATAAAATAATATTTTTAGACAAATAGATAATAGATTAAATAGATGAATAGACATATATTGATATTGAGCAAAACTGATAAGTACAGATCTATATGGAGTACATGTGTATCTATGTAATCTATATTGATATCTACATTTCTGAGTAAATTTATTTCTTTGATAGACTACTGACTGATACTGGAAATGAGAAAACTTAATTGTCACCCAAATTAAATGGCAAATATTGTATTGTCAAGTTAAATAATAATTAACAATATCAATAATTATGAAAGGCATACCATTTGTCAAGTCCTGTGTTACGTCAGGTTGCAGAAGCATTATAATTTAAAATTAACACAATAACACCAAGAGCCCTATGAAGAAACCAAGGCTTGAAGGATTTAGGTAACTTTCCCAGAGCTATAGACAAGTAAGTTGTTGTTATGTGCCAAAAAGTCGGACCCTACTCATAGAGACACCTCTTTGGTTTTCTGAGTTGGTATCCCTACAGAAGTAGATTGTACAATCTTCCTTCCAAGGAGTGGCTGGTGGGTTTGAACCACCAGCCTTCTGGTTAGCTGTCAAGTGCCTTAGGCACTATGCTACTAGAGCTCCCAAACAAGTAAGTAGTTAAATAATAATTTAAAACTAACTTTGACTGACCATATATTTGTGTTGTAGTCTGAACAATTCAGATACTGTATCCTTCACAATATTTAGTATCTTATTAATATAAATAGATAAATAACAAAGTATTCTGAAGTAAAAGGTTTTAGAAACTGTCAATACTCTAATCAATTTTACCCAGTAGAAATTAGAAATAGAATTAAATTTGTTGTTGTTGTTTTTATGTGGTGTCAAGTCAGATCGGATTCATAGGTAAACTTAAAAATAAAGTTGATATACCTAGGGCCTGAAATGTAATAATAGAACCTGTTATTTTTTGCCAAGTGCTGTATAAAACCTCATAAATTCTTTGCTCTGTAAGGTAAGCTACAAGGAATATTTATGTTAATCAAGGGTTAATTCTCAGCGCATTAGAGACCTGAGTTTAAAATGCCCCAAGCCCCTAAAAGTATGGTAAAATTTAAAAAAGAAGAGGAGAAAAGGAAGAAATTAAATTTGCAAGTAAAGGATATAACAGTGTTTCATGGACCTCAAGGGCCGGCAGTACATTCAGGCCTCCTGAGGACTGAGAAAGAAGATGAGGAAATCTATCAAAGATCAAAGCATCCACTTCATCCATCTTTCTCTCTCCCCCTGGAGCCACATGACCTCTCATCACTGTGTCATTTTGTACTTTAGCTCCATTCTTTTCTCTGTAGACTTACTTTCTCTCCTCTTCAGCATACAAACACAGCTCTCTAATTTACATTATCTTGATTCCACACACAAATGGAGATTTACTAGGATCATTGATTGCAATTTTAAGTTCCTGAGAAGATAATACAATTGAGTTAATGAAGAAGCATACCAGGTTCAATACATAAGGTACTATATATTATAGCCATTAGTTGGAAGTTAGAAAATTTGAAGGAAGAACACTGTAATGATTAGACTGATACAGCAGACTTTAATATATCCAATCATTTTGGAAATCTTTGGGTTAAGATACTATCTTAACAGAGTTTTTGTTGCTGAACAGTTTTAATATTTATTCATTCTTACCTTTATGTGGGGAGCTGTGGTAGCACAGTGCCTAAGACACTTGACTGCTAATCAGGAGGGTGGTGGTTCATACCCACCAGCCACTCCTCAGAAGGTTGGACAATCTACTGTCATAGTGATACTGACTCAGAAACCCAAGGAAGAGTCATTATTAGTCTAGTCTGATTCAACAGCACATAACAACTTTTATGTGTAAATTTATTCTTTTCTATTGAAGAATTTGAGAAAAAATAATTGAAGTGATGAGACTTCACAAGAGAAGATACAGTTTTAAGTTTCAAAATGTAAAAGCCTGAAATATAAAAAAATATATATGCCCAGGACAACAAAATTTAGAATATGTGTGACTGTATTTTTTAATTACAGAAGATAAGAAAATTCTCTGTTGTATAGTAAATAAATGAAGTTGAAGCAAAATAGTGAGGTAAGTGAATAAAAATTCTTAGTACTGTCTTCTCATCAGAGAGAATCAAGTTAGAGATATGAGAGAACCTCTAGTCAAGAAGTAGAAATCAATGCCTCCTTTCATGGAAAACAAAAACAGATTTGGCAATGCTCCTAAGAAAGATGTTAACAGATAGAACAAGGGGAAACCAAAGTATGTCAGTCAGAATACCAAGAACAAAATCAAAATACAAAAAGTTAATAAAAAGGGAAAAAGGTAATATTTCAAGGAATGTGAACAGATGTCTTCAGATTTTGCTGTTGTTGTTAGGTGTCTTCGAGTAATTTCCAACTCATAGCAACCCCACGCACAGCAGAAAGAAACACTGACTGATCCCCAACCAGCTCCATGATCCCTGCTATATTTGAGCCCATCATTGCAGCTACTGTGTCAATCCATCTCATTGAAGACCTCCCCCTCTTTCGTTGACCCTCCCCCTACCAAGCATGACATCTTTCTCTAAGGAATGATCCCTTCTGACAACATGACCAAAATGGGGAGACAAAATCTGGCCATTCTCGCTTCCAAGGAGCATTTTGGGTGCACTTCCTCTAGGACAGATCTGTTAGTTCTTTTAGCAGTCCATGGTACTTTCAGCATTCTTTGCCAGCACCACAACTCAAAAGCATCAACTCTTCTTTGGTCTT
>NW_006921938.1:3213130-3214247 GCF_000298275.1 Orycteropus afer afer
GTAATGGAATGGCTGGGTCAAATGGTATTTCTAATTCCAACTTTTGAAGGAATCGCCATACTGCTTTCCACAATGGTTGTACCATTTTACAGCCCCACGAGCAGTGTATGAGAGTCCCAATCTCTCTACAACCTCGCCAGCATTTGTTATTTTGTTTTGTTGAACTTTGCTATTAGTGCTGGAGCAAGCTGTTATCTCATTGTTGTTTTGATTTGCATCTAATAGCTGATGGTCGTGAGCATTTCTTCATGTTTGTTGGCCACTTCAATATCGTCCTTGGTGATGTGCCTATTTATGTTTTGCCCATTTTTTAATTGGATTTTTTGTCTATATGTTATTGAGGTGTTGGAATTTTATATAAATTCTAGAGGTAAGTCCCTTGTCAGATATGCCCTACCAAATATTTTTTCCCAATCTGTAGGTTCTCTTTTGACTCTTTTGGAGAAGTAGAAGTCTTTGGAAGCATATAAAATTTAATTTTTAGAAGGTCCCAATCATCTGGTTTCTCTTCTGTGGTTTGTGCATTTTGAATTATGCTTGATAGTCCATTTGTGCAATATATTAGGGCCCCTAAATAGTGCCTAAGGCACTTGACTGCTAACAAGAAGGCTGGTGGCTCAAGCCCACCATCCCTTACTCAGAAGGAAGGTTGGGCAATCTACTTCCACAGCGATACTTCTTCAGCAACCCAAGGAGTGGTCACTATGAGTCAGGTCCAGCTCAATGGCACACAACAACAACAACAACAACAAATTTGACCCTAGATTTTCCTTGAGGAATTCTATAGTTTGAGGTTTCACATTTAAGTTTTTGATTCATCTGGAGTTCATTTTTGTGTGTGGTGTGAGGTACAGATCTTGTTTCATTTTTGTGCAAATGGATCTCCAGTTTTGCCAGTACTATTTATTAAACAAATATTCCCTTCCCCATTTAATGGATTTTGGTCCTTTGCCAAAGATTAGCTTTATATGGAAAGGAAAGAGACCTCGGATAAGCAAAGCACTATTGAAGAAGAAAAACAAAGTAGGAGGTCTCACACCCAATATACAGCCACAGTAGTCAAAGCTTCCTGGTATTGGTTTAGTGACAGATACATAGACCAATGAAATAGAATTGA
>NW_006921938.1:3214697-3216356 GCF_000298275.1 Orycteropus afer afer
CTTTTGTGTCCCTGGTAAGATTTATTTGCAAGTAATTTATTTTTCTGGTAGCTATTGTAAATGGTATTGATTTCCTTATTTCTTTTTCAGCAATCTCTTTGCTGGTGTAGAGGAATCTGGTTTTTGGATGTTGATCTTATATCCTGCCACAATGTTAAATCTCTCAATTAGTTCCAGTCGATTTTTGACTGAGTCTCTTGGGTTTTCTAGGTATAGGATCATATCATCAGCAAATAGGGATAGTTTCACTTCTTCCTTGTGAATTTGCATGCCTTTGATTTCCCTTTCTTGACTTATGGCCCTGGATTTCCAGTACAATATTGAATAGAAGTGGTGATAGCAGGCATCCTTATCTAGTTCCTGTTCTCAGGAGGAATGGTTTCAGTGTCTCTCCACTGAGAATAATGTTGGCTGTTGGTTTTGCATAAATGCACTTTATCATGTGGAGGAATGTCCCTTCTATTCCTATTTTGCTCAGAGCTTTGATCAGGAATGGGTGTTGGATTTTATCAAATGTCTTTTCTGTATCAATTGATATGTTCATTTGGTTCTTCTGCTTTGTTTTATTAATGTGATGGATGATGATTGTTTTCCTAATGTTGAACCATCCCTGTGTACCTGATATGAACCCCACTTGTTCATAATGGATGATTTTCTTGATATGTTGTTGGAGTCTATTGGCTAGGATTTTATTGAAGATTTTTGCATCATGAGGGATATTGGTCTATAGTTTTCCTTTTGAGTGATGTCTTTGCCTGGTTTTGGTATCAACTTTATGCTTGTTTCATAAAATGAGTAGGGAAGAATCCATCCTTTTCTATGTTTTGGAATAGTTTGAGTGGTATTTATATCAGTTCTGTGAATGTTTTGTAGAAATCTCCAGTGAAACTGCCTGGGCCAGGATTTTTTTTAGCTGTTAATTTTTTGATGACCTGTTCAATTTCTTCTTTTCTGATGGGCATGTTCAACTTTTTCACATCAGTCTGTGTTAGTTCAGGTAAATGGCATGTTTCTAGAAATAATTCCTTTTCTTTCAGATTTTCAAATTTGTTGGAGTACAGTTCTTCATAGTATCCTGATATAATCCTTTTGATTTCAGTTGGTTCTGTTGTGATGTCACCCATTTCATTTCTTATTCATGTTATTAGTATTCTCCCCCTCTTTTCCTTTGTTAAATTTGACAGTGGTTTGTCAAACCACTTTTGGTCTTGTTGATTTTATCTATTGCCCTTCTATTTTGTGTTTCATTGAATTCTGCTCGAATCTTGATTATTTCCTTTTTTCTGGTCACTGTAGGCTTTTCTTGCTGTTCTTTTCCTAATTGTTGGAGATGTTGGTTTAAACTGTTGATTTTGGCTCCTTCTTCTTTTTTGATGTGTGCTGTTATTGCTATAAATTGGCCTCTGATCACTGCTTTTGTTGTGTCCCAAAAATTTTGGTACGTTGTATTTTCATTCTCGTTTGATTCAAGGAATTTTCAAATTTCAGTTTTGATTTCTTCTCTTACCCAGTCTTTCTCAAGGAGGGTGTTGTTCATTTTCCATATGTTTACTCTTTTTCTGTTGATCTTCCTATTGTTGATTTCTAATTTTATAGCATTGTGATCTGAGAAGATGCTTTGCAGTATTTCAATGTTTTTAAATTTATTAAGGCTTGCTT
>NW_006921938.1:3225556-3232636 GCF_000298275.1 Orycteropus afer afer
AGCATCAACTCTTCTTTGGTCTTCCTTATTCATTGTCCAGCTCTCACATGCATACGAGATGATTGGAAATATCATGTCTTGTGTCAGATGCACCTTAGTCCTCAAGGTGACATCCTTGCTCCTCAGCAGACTTTATTGACAAGTAATTACAAGAAAATGAAAAGGCAAATAATTCTACCCTATAACAGGTTAAACCCTTTTTTTAAGGCCCATGCTCATAACCTGAGAAAAACAATTACTAGATAAAATTTTTAGGTTACAAACAGTATCTCAATACATTAAAAATAAGATAAATTAGATATGTCAGAGATCCAATGGTATCACTGAATTAAAGCATTGGGCTGCTAACTGAAAGGTAGGCAGTTCAACCAAATTGCTCCACAAGGAAGATGAGGCAATATACTTCCAAAAGAATTACAGCCTTGGAAACCTGATGGAGGTTGGTATGAAATAGAATTGATTCAATGGCAGTGGGTTTGTTTTGTTTTTTTGTTAAGTAGAAAATAATAACAAAACAGTTGTCCATGTACACCTGTGAAATTAAAAATTAAAAAAAAAAACTGTTTACAATAGTGTATAATTAATAAAGAATAAAAGTACAAATATAAATATATATTGAAAATGGAGTTTATGAAATCATTTGGATTAATGTTTTTCCTCGTAGCCGAGGAACATTGTCATATTTATTGTATTATATACAAATAATGGGTGCATTACACATTTTTGCACACTTCACAATCCTCATGTGTTATTTTCATAAGTACATTATACCATTGCTGTTTGCACTTTGATTACTTTAATTTTTTATTTATTTATTTATTTTTCCTGTCCAACAGCTTTACTTTTATATCTTTGTATTGGTGCCTGTTGATGCAGAGGTTTGGTTCCCAGCAGTAATCAATAACCTACACTTGAGTTTTTAAAACAACCCCTTTTCCGCAGGTGGGCCCTGTGGTTCAAGGTAAACTTAAAGGGTAAACAGCCCAGAAGATGGGCCCCATGCAGTTCAGGGCAAGCTTAAGGGCAGGCAGGCAGGAATGCAGGCTCTGTATGATTTGGGGTAGTTGAAGTGTGGCCAAGAAGTGAGCAGAGCTGTTAAGAACAGCTAAGGGAGATGAACATGCCTGTCAGTTTGTCATCCTGTGGTGGATTTTATGTTGCTATGAGGCTTGAGGCTATGCCACCAGTGTTGGAAATGCCAGCAGGGTTACCTATGGTGGACAGGTTTCAGTGGAGCTTCCCAACTAAGACAGACTCGGAAGAAAAAAGAGACCATTCATTTCTCAAAGAATTGGGCAGTGAAAACCTGATGAATAGTAGAGAAACTCTGTCTGATACATTATTGGAAAACTTTACAAATAGCACTGAAAAACTGCCTGATATAATACTGGAAGATGAGTCCTTCAGGTCAGAAAACACTCAAAATATGACTGGGGAAAAGCTGACTTTTCAGGGTAGAGCTGATCTTAATGATAAAGCTTTTGGGACCTCCATTTGCCAATGTGGCATAACTCAGAATGAGAAGAAGCAGCTGTAAACATCCATTAATAATCAGAATATGGAATGTATGAATTATGAATCTAGGAAAATTGGAAGTTGCCAAAAATTAAATGGAACACAGGAAGATCAAAAACCTAGGCATTAGTGAGCAGAAATGGACCAATTTGGGCCATTTTGAATCAGAGTGCCACATGATCTACTATGCTAGGAATGAAGAGGAATGATATGTATTCATTGTCACAAAGATTGTTTCAAAATTGATCCTGAACTACAATGCTGTTAGTGATGGGATAATATCCATAAACCTAAAAGGAAGACCAGTTAATACTACTACTATTCATATTTATACACCAACCACCAAAGCCAAAGATGAGGAAATTGAAGATTTCTACAAACTTCTGCAGTCTGAAGTTGACTGAACATGCACTCCAGTTAGGTTGATTATCATTGGTGACTGGAATCCAAAAGTGGAAATCAAAGAAGAAGCACCAGTAGTTGGAAAATATGGCCTTTGTGATAGAAACACCAGAGATCCCATGATAAAGTTTTTCAAGACCAATGACTTATTTTATGAAAATACCTTTTTTCAACAACACAAATGATGGCTATAAATATGGACTTCACCAGATGGAGCACACAGAAATCAGATCGAGTACACTTGTGCAAAAAGGTGATGGAGAAGCTCAGTATCTTCAGCCAAAACAAGACCAGGAGCTGATTGTGGAACAGACCCTCAACTGCTCATATGAAAGTTCAAATTGAAGTTGAAGACAGTTAAAGCAAGTCCACAAGACCCAAAATATGACTGTGATTATATTGCTCCTGAATTTAGAGACCTTCTACAGAATAGATTTGAGGCATTTGAACCAATGACCAAAAAACAGAGTAATTGTGGGATGACATGAGGAACATCAACCATGAAGAAAGCAAGAAGTCATTGGAAAGACAAGAAAAGAAAACAAAATCAAAATGGATGTCAGAAGATACTCTGAAACTTGCCCTTGAATGGAGAGTAGTTAGAGCAAATGGAATAAATGACAAGATAAAATAGCTAAACAGAAGATTTAAAAGAGAAGCTGAAGAAGACAAAGACAATTATTATAATGAAATGTGTAAAGACCTGGAGTTAGAAAATCAAAAGGGCAGAACACACTCAGCATTTCTTAAGCTGAAAGAAAACATTCACTGAAGAAAACATTCAAGCCTCATATTGGAATATTGAAAGATTCTATGGGGAAAATATTGAATGATGCAGGAAGCATCCAAAGAAGATGGAAGATTGTCAGTGATGGGAAACATTGATCTACAGTGGATAGATATGTGGAGAGGCTGAATAATTAGGCATGTATATGCAGGGGGGAGTGTGCCCATCACCATGTATAAAGTTGGCATAAAATGTTTCTACAATTGTACTTTTATATTCTGTAAGAATTTCTAGGTATAAAGTAAAGCTGACAAAGTTGTAGTCACTTCTTTGCCACAGCCAGCTACCCAGAGGGAACAAGTAGTTGGACCTGTGGGCTCAAGACCATGGTCACAGGGGATGTCAAGCTCAATTGGCATAATATACTACACAAAAACATGGTTCCACATCCTAATTTGGCTAGTAGTGACTGAGATCTTAAAAGCTTGCAAGCAGCTATCTTGATGCAATGATGGGTCTTTCCTCATCCAGAGCAAAGAAGAATGAAGAAAACTAAAGATGCATGGAAACAATTAGTCCAAAGAACTGGACCACCATGCGATCCTCAGCCTATATGACTATGAGACCAGAAGAACTAGATGGTGCCAAGCTACCACTGTCAACCACTCAGAGGGGGGTCCATGAAGGAGATCCTGAATAGAGTGGGAGAACAATGTGGAACAAAACTCAAAATCATAAAAAATGGAGAGGGACCAACTTTGCTGGTCTGATAGAGCCTGAAGGAACCCCTGAGACTATGGCCCCTAACTGCCCTTCAGCTCTGGAATTGAACCCAATCCTATGGCTTCTAATCAAACAAAATACAGGCATATGAACTAAACATTTACGTTAGATACCCTCTTTGGAGAGATCAACCATGGGAGAATAGAAGGAAGACAGCTCAGGGGGCTGGAGTGTATGGGATGGAAGGACACAGGGAAGAGGTAACTATGTCGAGAAAGGGGGAGGGGAGCTGTTGTGTTGTGAGAAAATTGCAGCCAATGTCATGAGACAAAATGTATGTGAGCTGCTGTATGCAAAATGAATTTGCTCTGTAAACTTTCACCCAAATCATAATAAAAACTAAAAAAATAAAAATAAAAAAGGAGAAGAAATGGAAGGAAAACACAGAATCCCTGTACAAAAAAAGAACTGATTAATTTTCATTTCTTCCATGGGTGGCATATGATCAGGAACAATGGTACTGAAGGAAGAAATCAAAGCTGCACTGCAGGAAGTGGTGAAGAATAAGCCTCCAGGAACTGATGGAATACCCATTGAGATGTCCCAAGAAATGGATGCTATGCAGGAGGCACTCACTCAGCTATGCTAAGAGATTTGGAAGACTTGGCCAAATGACTGGAAGAGGTCCATATTTGTACCCATTCTAAAGAAAGGTGATCTCACCTAAGGTGGAAATTATGGAACAATATCATTAATATCATACACAAGTAAAATCTTATTGAAGAAAATTAAAAAAAAAAAAAAAAGATTGTAGCAGTACATTAACAGAGAACTTCCAGAAATGCAAATTGCATTTAGAAGAGGATGTGGAATGAGCGATATCATTGCTGATGTCAGATGGATCTCTGTTGAAAGCAAAGAATACCAGAAAGATGTTTACTTATGTTTTATTGAGTATGCAAAAGCATTTGACTATGTGGATCATAACAAATTATGGATAGCATTGATAAAATGCGGATGCCAGAACACTTAATTGTACTCGTGAGGAATCTGTATATAGATCAGGAGGTTGTTGTTCCAGCAGAACAAGGGGATACTGCATGTTTTAAAATCAGGAGAGGAGTGTGTCAGGGTTGTATATTTTCACCATAGTTACAGTCTGTATGCTGAGCAAATAATCTGAGAAGCTGGGTTATATGAAGAAGAATGTGGCATAAGGGTTAGAAGGAGACTCATTAAACACCTGCCATGTGCAGATGACACAACTTTGCTTGCTGAAAGTGAGGATGACTTGAAGAAATTACTCATCAAGATTCAAGACTACAGTCTGCAGTATGGATTACACCTCACTATAAAGAAAACAAAAATCCTCACAACTGGACCAATAATCAGATCATGATAAATGGAAAAAAGACTGAAGTTGTCAAGGACTTCATATTACTTGGTTCTACAGTCAACACCAAAGGAAGCAGTAGTCAAGATATCAGATGACATATTGCATTGAGCAAATCTGTTGCGAAAGACTGCTTTCAAGTGATGAAGAGCAAAGATGTCTTCTTGAAGACTAAGGTACACCTAACCCTAGCCATGGTATTTTCAATTGCCTCATAATTATGTTGAGAGCTGGGCAATAAATAAGGAAGAGAAGAGTTGATGCATGAGTTGTGGTGTAGGGGAAGAATACTAAGAGTAAAGTGGACTGCCAACAGAGCAAACAAATCTAACCTGGAAGAATTGAAGCCAGAATGCCCCTTGGAAGTGAGAATGGCCAGACTTCGTCTCACCTACTTGGGCCATGTTATCTGATGAAACCATTCACTGGAGAAGGATATCATGCTTGGCAAAGTAGAGGTTCAATGAAAAAGGGAAAGGCCCTCAAGAAGATGTCTGGATATTGTGGCTGAAAAGATGGGCTTAAGTATAGCAAAGATTGTAAGACTGGCACAGGATCATACAGTATTTTTTTTTCTGTTGTGCATAAGGTCAGTATGAGTCAGAGACAACTGGACAGCACATAATAATAACAACTTCCAGCAGGATTCCTTCTTTGCCCTGAAAACTACTTTTTAGAGGGAAGGAAAAAATCACTTTTTTCACCTGAAAAACAGCACTTGCCAAGCCAAGTGTCCTGTGCTTACAAGTGTGGGTCTGCACACTCAGGCAAGTAACGCCAGGGCACTGAATCTGTACACAACCAGTCATGCCATTTCACTGGCTGGCGACTGCAGTTGGACAATTTGAATTTCTTGGCTGTGCAGAAGCTGTGAGTTGGGCATTAGAGCCACATATGCAGAAATGTATGTGCATCTCTTGCACAGATGAGAGTGGTCTCACTGGGTACTTGGGTGCCCTGAGACCACTCTCATCTGTGTAAGGGATACACATAATTTTCTGCATATGTGTCTCTAATGCCCAACTCATGGCTTCTGCACAGCCAAGAAATTCAAATTGTGGCTGACAGAGTATGAGCCTACACTGTCACTGTTCTGGCACCTGACTTCACATGACTAGGGCACACTTGCACAATGGTCCCTGCCCAATGCTGGACCAGTTCAGGTTTGGGTTTTGGCACCCTGGCTCACAGCCCTCCACTGCACCCTCTGCCCATCTACAAGAAATTTCACCACTGTCAAACCTTGTGATGAACTACCCCAGAGACAATACACAGTTTCAACTATTTATTTTTTTTGATTACTAGCGTATTACCAAACTCGATCCGTGAGTTCTTGACCATGGCTTATACCTATATTTCACAATTATGGTCAATAGTAATATTTTCAGACTACTAAGTGAGGGTGCATGAGGCCAAAATGCACTTCTGGAAATGCCATAAGACATGTGTGGTGCATATAAGGACATTCTATGCCAGAATTTTTGTAAAGCATTCCATCACTTCCACACATTATATGTTTGTGAATATTATTTACATGGGTATGCTATTAGCAATATATATATATATATATATATATATATATATATATATATATATATATATATATTGTAGTTGTTATGTGCCTTGGGTTTCCGAGGCAGTATCACTACGGAAGTAGGATTGCCCAACCTTCCTTCCAAGGAGTGGCTGGTGGGTTTGAACCGCCAGCCTTCTGGTTAGCAGTCAAGTGTTTTAGCCACTATGCTACCAGAGCTCCTATATATATATATAAACAGTAGACATGGAAACAAATGTGGACTGAAATAAAACTAAAACATTTTAAAATACAAAATATAATTTATATCTATCAAAATTTCAAAGAACAAGAATATATACTAGATACATGAGACTAAAAAGCAAATAAAAACAGTAATGTAATAATTTTAAAAAGATATAAAAGAAACTTAGAAATTTCTACAAGCTTTGAAAGATGAATGCTGATCAGAATTATTTTAAAAATTCTAACCTTTCACAGTTACACACCAATAGGGTATAAAATAAAAATTGACAGGTCTCAGCTTAGAATTAGAAAAGAAATTCTATTTTTAAGAAGTAAAAACTAAATTCAATTGAACAAAACTCAAAATCATTTGGGAAAAAAAAGGAGGGGGGGGACCAGGTTTGCTGCTCCGATAGAGCCTGGTGGAACCACTGAGACTATGGCCTCTAGCTGCCTTTTAGATCTGGAATTGAATGCACACCTGTGGTTTCCAGCCAAACAAAAGACAAGCATATGAGTTGAACATTTACCACAAGTAGACACACTCCTTGGAGAGAACAA
>NW_006921938.1:3232905-3253245 GCF_000298275.1 Orycteropus afer afer
GAATGAATGAATGAATGCATGAATGATGGTCTCAGCATAGAATTAGAAAAGAATTTCTATTTTTAAGAAGTAAAAACTAAATTCATTAGAACCTAAAAACAGATGTGTCAGAGAAGCAAAATATGAAGAGAATGGTAACATTTGAAAATCAACAATCAATAATGATTTTGGAAGTAATTATTACAAGGAATAATCAGTACGAAATAGAGTTTTTAGAGGAATATTTAAGGTAAACTTCAAAATGTGAAGGTAAAGCTATCATCTCCTAACCTGTTATTTAATCTTTGTGTCTTTTGAAATTGGGCAACAGACTATTTTTTGTTTCCTGAGGTGGAGTAATATGAATCAAAGAGCAGTAATTATGAAGTATTCATGTCATTATTGCTAATCAAATTTCTAGAGCTAACTTCTAACTTTTAATCAAAAACTGGGAATTAGAAACAAGTTAAATGAATTCATTAGAAAACAAATAAATAAAGGCCGAATATGGAACCTTCTATTAAGGAACTTAAACACATTTCCACATGTCTTATTTATACAGAAATTTTCCAATCGTTTGTCAGTTTGCCATACTGTGGTGACTTTCATGTTGCTGTGACCCTAGAAGCTATGCCACAATATTTCAAATACCAGCCAGATTTCCAGACTAGGACTAGGAAAAAGGACAAAGCCAGGTCCATTTCCAAATAATTAATCACCAAAATCCTTATAAATAGCAGGAAAACCTTTTCTACTATAGTGGTAGAAGGTACTCAAAATACGATTAGGAAGAGCTTGCTACTCAATTCACAGTGGACCTTAATGACATGGATGTAGCAAACCTTTCAGGGCCATCATTTGCTGATATAGCATGACTCAAAATGAGAAGAAATAGTTGAAAAAGTTAAATGAAATGGAATGCACAAAGATCGACATCCTAGGCATCAGTGAGCTGGAACAGACTGATATTAATTATTAATTATTCTGAATTAGGCAATCTTATAGTCTACTATGCCAGGAATGATAAATTGAAGAGGAATTAAGTTACATCTGTCATCAGAAAGAGTTATTTTAAGATCTATCCTGAAGTAAAATGGTTTCAATTATAGAATAATATCCATACATCACAGAAAAAGTTAATACTACTATTATTCAAATCCATACATCAACCACTGAGTCCAAAGATGAAGAAATTGAAGATTTTCACTGAATTCTGAAGTCTGAAATTAATCAAATATGCAATTAAGATGCATTGATAATTATTGCCTATAGAAATGTGAAAGTTGGAAATTACAAAAAAGGATCAATAGTTAGAAAACATGGCCTTGGTGAAAGAAGCAATAGCAGAGATCAGGTGATAAAATTTTGCAAGATCAATGACTTATCCATTGCAAATATACTCTCTCAACAACATGGCAACTATATACATGGACCTTGGTGTAACAATACAGAGGAAGAAATTGATTGCATCTGTGGAAAGAGATGATGGAGAAACTCTTATAAAAAGTCAGAACAAGCCAGGGGCCAACCAGGGAACAAATCATCAATAGCCCTCTGCAAGTTCAAGTTGAAGCTGAAGAAAATTTAATCAAGTCCACAAGAGCCAAAGTATAACCTAGACTTTATGCCATCTGAATTTGGAGGTCATCTCAAGAATTTATTTCACACATTGAACACTAATGACATCAAGGACATCATACATGAAGAAAGCAAAAAGTTATTAAAAACACAGGAAAGAAAAGATCAAAATGGATGTCAGAAGAGACTCTGAAACTCGCTCTTGAATAGAGAGTGACAAATGAAAATGAAGAAATGATGACAGCAAAAACTGACCTGAAAATTTGAAAGGACAGTTAAAGAAGACAAAATAAAGTATTAGGATGAAATGTGCGAAACCTGAAGTTTAAAAAACAATGAGAAGAATATGCTCACTGTTTCTCAAGTTGATAGAACTGAGGGAAAAAAAATCAAGCCTCAATTTGCCGTATCGAAGTATAATAAGTGCAAAATATTTCACGGCACAGGAAGCATCAAAAGAAAATGAAAAGAATGCACACAGTTACCATCTAAAATAGGTATTTGACATTCAACTATTTTAAGAGGTTGCATATGATCAAGAACCAATAGTATTGAAAGAAGAAGTTCAAGTTGGACCAAAGTCACTGGTGAAAAACAAGGCTTCAGAAATTAATGTAATGCCAATTGAAATGTTTCAACGTGCAATGCTGGAGGTGATCATTCATCTATGCTAAGAAATTTAGAAGACAACTTTCTGGACAATGGACTGGAAGAGAACAATTTTGTGCCCATCTCTAATAAAAGTAATCAATAAATGCAGTAATTATTGAACAATATCATTAATATCACATACAAGCAAAATTGTCTGAAGATTATTCAAAAACAATTGCAATAGTACATAGGGAACTGCCAGAAATCCAAGCTGAATTTAGAAGATGATGTGGAACAAGGTACATCATTGCTGATGTCAGATGAATCCTGACTGAAAGAAGCAGAGAATGCAAGAAAGATATTTACATGTGTTTTATTGACTATACAAAGGCATTCAGCTTGTGAATAGTAATATGTTGTGGATAACATTGGAAATAAATGGAGTTCCAGAACACTTAATTGTGCTCTGTGTTTCCATTGTAATATGGAAACTATACATAGACCCAGAGGAAGTCATAGGAAAAGAAAAGTGGATACCGTGTGGTTTCAAATCAAGAAAAGTGTGCATCAGAGTTTCAGCCTTTCATCATATTTACTCAATCTGTATGCTGAGCAAATGATCCAAGAAACTAGAGTGTATGAAGAACAATGTGGCATCAGGATTGGAGGGAGGAAGTCTCATCAATAACTTCTGATATGCAGATAATACAATCTTACTTGCTGAAAGCAAACAGGACTTGAAAGAGTTTGATGAAGGTCAAAGACTAAAGTCTTCAGGATGGATTACAATTCAACATAAAGAAAACAAAATTATTCACAACTGAACTAATAAGCAACATCATGATAAATGGAGACAAGACAGAAGTTGTCAAGAATCCCATTTTACTTGGATCTACAATTAATGCCCGTAGAATTAGCAGTTAAGAAACCAAATGGTATATTGGATTGGGCAAATCTGCTGCAAAAGACATTTTTAAAATATTGAAAAGCAAATATATCACTTTGAAGACTAAGATAAGCTTGACTCCTGCCATGATATTTTCAATGGCTTATTATGCATATGAAAGCTAGACAATTCATAATGATGACAGAAGAAAAATTAATAGCTTTGATTTATAGTGTTGACAAAGAAAAATGAATATTCCATGGAATTCCAAAAGAACAAGCAAATCTATCCTGGAAGAAGTATAGGCAGAATGTTCCTTAGAAGAAAGATGGTGAGACTTTATCTGATGTACTTTGGATATGTTATCAGGAAGTGCCAGTACTTGGAGAAGAGTATCAAGCTTGGTAAAGTAGATGGTCATCAAAAGAGGAGAAGATCCTCAAGAAGATGGGTTGACACAGTGGCTGCAACAATGGGCTTAAACACAAGGATTGTGAAAATGGCACAAGACCAGACAGCATTTCCTTCTGTTAGCCATAGGGTTGTTATGAGTCAGAACTGACTCAAAAACATCTAACAATAACAATAAAAATAGCAACAAGATCATAACAGAAAAACAGAAGTGGGTGGCTTTAAGAAACAAAAATGTATTTTGTCACAAATTAAAAGGTTAAAAGTCCAAAGTCCTGGCTCTAGAAGAAGTCTTTCTCTTTCTGATGGCTCTGGAGGAAGGTTCTTGTCTCTTCTGAGATTCTGCTTCTGGGCCATCTTCATGTGGCTTGGCATCTCTCATCCCCATTTTTGCTTCTGTGGCTCAATTGTGTAATCTTTTTTTCATTTCAAAAGTGATTGACTCAAGACACACTCTACTGCAATCCTGTCTTACTAACAAAACAAATGCAACCCATTCCCAAAACTGATTATAACCACAAGCATGGAAGTTCAGATTTAGGGCACATATCTTCAAAGGATAAAAATTTGTAATATTACATTTAAAAAAATAGGATTAATCTTTAGTGATTTATGACATCTAACAAACAAATGCAATGTGTGGATCTTGTTTAAGTCTTGACCCAAATGCATCAACTTTAAAAAGACAATTTGGAGAAAATCCAGGAATTGTAATAAGAGAACATCATGATTATTTGTGAAAATATCTAAGCCCTGAAAGAAAAATAATGAAGTTTATGTTGGTGAAATGTTTTATCTATGAATATCTGTTGAATATTCTTTAGAGAAAAGACAACATGTGAAGTAAAGACTTAAAATTTAACATAACTTTTGAAACTTTGTGCTGTGTTTGTTAGAGTTGATTTACTGTTTTATGTACTTTTATATTTCATAATTTTTAAAGCTAACAAACCAACAAATTAAAAACTTTGTGGATAATGGTCCACATTTCACAGAGGAAATACTGTTGGTTTATATAAATTTATTAAGGAGCTCTGATGGCATAGTGACTAAGGCATTTGACTGCTAACCAGAAGGTTGGAGGTTCATACCCACCAGCCACTCTGCCAAAGGAAGACTGGCAATCTACTTCTGTAAAGATTTATTGCTTCAGAAACCCTTTGGGTCACTATGAGTCAGAATCTACTTCATGGCAGAGAGTTTCGTTTTTGGATATAAATTTATTAGGAAAAAAACAACAAAAACTAATTTGGGAGAAATTTAATATCAGGAATCTATGTAAAGTCCAAGAAAATAAAACAGACAAAAAATAACTATTTAGATAAAGTATATGTTCTCCATTAATCCAACCTATGTAGAAGTTTTTGAAGCAGTATAGTCTCAACGTCAAACAGAATCTAGTTAATGGAGGCATTCACTCAATTTCCTTGGGGTGGGGTGCATGAAAGAAATATAATTAAGCAAAATTTCTGGACATTTACATCATACCACTTAAAATGAACTACTGCCCTCCTATTTCCTTTAATCTTCTCAAGGACATTATTACGTCTCTGCTGGCACATAACTTAATTTCCTGGAATATTTCCTCATGTTCCCTATGTTGAATGAAAAGTAAATTCCCCTTGACCTCGTATTTCTGATCTAGAGCCACAGCTGTCTAGGAAATTACCTTTTTTTATATATATCAAAACATTTTGGAACTAATTCTATTTAGACAGTGTCTCATTCCCTGACTACACAGTTTCCTTTTCCATCTGCTCCCTACAGGGAAAGTGTACCCTTCTCAAAGTCAAAATGATCAGCAAATTCAACATTTACCACTTTGTATCTTTGTTGACTTAACAGTGTTCACATATTGTGGCAACCCACCTAACCTGCATGAAACTCATTGTTTCATGGTTTGTTTGATTTTTATATTTGTTTGATGCCTATCTATTTGTTTTGTAATTGTTTACTTTCTGTCTTCTGCCTTAACGTAAGCTCCTCAAAGCCAGGAATATATCTTATATAATTCACTAGTAATTAGGCAGTACTAAATACATATTAATAAATGAATAAATAAAATGTAATATTTATGAAAGAGTTTTATTGAATATATAGACTCCAGAGATCTGTAACTGAAGCAATACTGTTAGCTAAATCAGTAATTAGAAATTTAATTTTAATAAACTTTTCAAGGAAACAAATTTAGATTTTGTTGATTATTGAAAAAGTTGTATGTACTTTTTCCTTTTCATTAATTCTGCTTATTTTTCTCTTTCTAATCTGGTTCTATTATTTTTAATTCATATATCAATTTAAGGTATACATTTTCCCCTATTCTCTATTATAGTTAAATCCAACTACTCTGCTATATTTTTACTGGTATTTAGTTCAAAATATTTTCTACTATTTTTGCCATTTCTTTTTTTTTTTTTCCTTAATATATGGGTTATTTAGAACTATACAGGTAGTGCCCAAACACTATGGGATTTTATAGCTTCCTTTCAAAAAAGATTTGGTTTAATTTCTCCTTTGTCATAGAACATGCTCTAGGTTGATTTCCATGATTTCATTTTTGAAAAAGAGTCCTTAATTTGCACAATTAGCATCACCTTTGTGTAGCCCCAACTCAGCAACTATAACTTTATTTTGTTTTGTGCTTGCCTCTAGCATCACTCTCTTACTGCCTCTAATTTACTGCTTTTAATTTTATGTGCAGTAGGAAATCAAATAAGCAAAAAACTTTTTTTTTTTGACAGTTTCTAAAATAAGTACATGTAGGACTCGAGGAGTTCTTTTATAAAGAAAGTGCTTGTTTCTTGGTTTACAGTCCACATCAGATTTATTTCTATTGAAGCTACTAATCCATGTGTGCTTATTGTTTTTTCAGGTTCATGACTCTGTGTAGTCCAGTTAGTTGAGTTTAACAAAATTATTTTGAGTGCCCATTGCAAATGCAAGCACTACACCAGAGCTGGCTTACAAATGTGAATAGGACAGTGTTCATTCTCAAGCCACTTATAGTCCTTTACAGTAGAAAGTGACATACATGGAAAATGTCAACACATCACAATAGTTGCAGTGGAAAAGAATCGTGAAAGATGTATGAGAGCACAGAAGCTGACTTCCCCTAATCTGGAGTGTATGTGTGAATATGTGTGTTTATGAGGGCAGGGAAAATGAAGAAAGAAAGTGAGATGAAAATAACCCTTGAATTAAGTATTAAAGAAATAGGAAACATTAGGCAGACCAAGAGTAAGAAGAAAGACATTCCAAACAGAAAGGAAAACATCACCAAAGATACAGAAGAAGACAAACAATGTATCTTTTGCTACAGATTGTGCAGTTTTGAACTGGAAAGTAATGGCAGGAGAGTAACAGCCCAAGGAGGTCATCACTGCTTTGCTTGAGTTATGATCTCTTGTTAAACTGGCATATATATTTTATGCATATATTTATAGATAAGGTAGTTTATAAGATATATTACTTTATAATTTAAATCATTTTGTAAAACAACAGCAACCAAAAATATAATAATAATAATAAAAACAGGTCCAAACCCTTTGGTCACCAATTTATTACGTATTAACATGCATGTGCTTTGCATTAAATGTCTACACATTATATATAAAAAAGATTATTTTCATTAAATTCATTAGAGCAAATTAAGAGAGAAAATAATGTCATGTGGAACTATTTACACTTACATGCACATTTTTTTTTAATTCAAGAGAAATCACATGAATCATAGGTATACATAATCCTCAGACTGCTCTTACCTGAGCAAAGTATATTATCTAATTATTCCTTAAAGAAGTTCAAGATAAAAGAATCAGATTCATTCACTCAACAAACACTTGCCTGTTTTATGGTGCTGCACTGGAGAAAAAGGTATAATGTTGAGTGAATACTGAGACATTCCTGGCTTTTATAAATCTTACATTTTAGTGCAGGAGATAGCAGTAAAGTAAGAAGTCATAAAATAATAGTTACAATTTATTATTATTATTACCATTACAAAGTGTTAAGAAGTGCTGTGAAAAATACAGATACTTTAGAGGACAGTTTGATTTCATTTGGGAGTGCCTTCTCTCATAGGTTTCCCCAGAGGAACAAAATATGAACAGATCTAAAGTTTTGAATAGAAATTACATAGATAATGCAGGATGGAGAAAATAGTTCAGAAGGAAGTATTTCAATCCTAGACCAAGTGTACAGATTTAGTGTGACAGCAAGCAAGGAGAGTCTAAAATAAAAAGAAGGATAAAGGATCAAAAATGTGGAAAGCAAAGGAAGAAATGATGTTTGAGGGCAAAGAAAAAAGATAAGAAATCCTAGATGCTAAAGTAAATGAGATATTGTACTTTTCTTGATATTTTTTAAAAATTCTAAATAGAACTTTTGCTTATTTAGCTTTTTAAATTATTATTTGAAAATAATTCCCAACTGTCAGAATTTACATAAATACAATAGTTCAAGGAGCATCTATAGACACTTCTGAAAATTTTCCAATCTTTAATAAGTTTACTTTATCATTTACTTTATCAGTTTATCATTACAAAGTGTTAAGAAGTGCTATGAAAGATACAGATACAGTTTACTTTATAATTTGAGTGTTCTATAGCTTTTTCTCTCTGAGTATATGCATATATATGTGTTTTTTTTTGCCCCCTGAACCACTTGAAGTAAATTATATACTTCATTGCTGAATACCTTATATGTCTATGTCTTTCTTAAGAATAGAGATATTTTCTTATGTAACTACAGTAAAGTTATCAATTTCATAAATTTATATTGATATAATATTTAAAAAATTATCATCATGTTGCTCAACCATTACCATAGTCCATTTCCAATTCTTCTATCATCCTTAACAGAACTTGCTTTGGTTGAAATGTCTCAATTGCTATTTTGTCAATTCCTGAAGGTTTATTTTTTCACTTATACCTTTAGTGTAGCTTGAACTTCTTCCTCCAGTACTATAGGCTGCTGATCATATGCTAGCTTTTGAATTGGCTAAATGTCTATTGATTACCTTTGGTATAATGATTCTGTGTATTACTTATATATCTTCTTCTGATGCTTCCTGTGTCATTAATTTTTTTCAACCAAGGGATCATTCTATATTGCAACTTGATGCTTGAATTTTTTCTTCAGTTCTTTTAGCTTGAGTAACACTAAGTATGTTCTTCCCTTTTGCTTTTCTAACTCAAGACACTTGCACTTTTCATTATAATATTTTGCTTTGTCTTCTCTAGCCAACCTTTAAAATCTTCCCTTTAGCTATTTGTTTCATGATTGCTTCTATTCCTCTTAGCTACTCTCCATCCAAAATTAAGTTTCAAAGTCTCTTCTGACATCCATATTTTTTTTTTTCCAATTTTCTGTCCATTTAATGATCTACTGCTTTCTTTATGTATAATATCCTTAATATCATCCCACAACCTCCCTGGTCTTCAGTCCTTACTGTTCAATGCATCAAATCTACTCTTGAGATGGCCTTTAAATTCAGGTGTCATAAACTCAAGTTTGTACTTTTACTCTTGTGAGCTTGTTTTAATTTTCTTCAGCTTCGACTTGAACTTGCATAGGAGAAATTAATGGTCCGCTCCTCAGTCAGCCCCTGACCTTGTTCTGACTGATGATATTTGCCTTTTCCATTGTATGTTTCCACAGATATAGTCAATTTGACTCCCACTTATGCCATGCAGTGATATGTGCATGTATAGTTCCTGTTTACGTGGTTGCAATGAAACTTACTTGCAATGCATAAGTCATTAGTCTTGCAAAATTCTATCAAGTGGTTATTTCTATCACCATGGTGGTATTTTCCAACTGCCAACCCTTTTTCCTTTTTCCCAACTTCCATATTCCAAAGACCAGTAATTATCAATGCATACTGATTTCATCCACCTCTCATCTGTCAGTTCATCATACTCTGCATGTTGCTGTGATGCTGGAGGCTATGCAAACTGATGTTTTAAATATCAAATACCAGCAAGTCACCCATGGTGGACAGGTTTTGGCAGAGCTCCCAGACTAAGACAGACTTGGCAAAAGGAAGGGGGCATCCACTTCTCAAAGAATTGGCAAGTAAAAACCTTATGAAAATGAAACACTGTCTGATATATTACTGAAAAACTATGAATAGCCATGAAACATTGTCTGATATAGTGCCAGAAATTGAGTCCCTGAAGTCAAAATATGAATGGGGAGGAGCTCTCTTGTCAAAGTAGAGTCTATCTTAGTGATGTAGATGAAGTAAGACTTTCAGGACCTCCATAAGCTGATGTAGCATGACTCAATATTGGAACAAACAGGGGCAAACATCCATTAATAACTGGAACATGGAATATAAGAAGTATGAATCTAGGAAAATTTGAAGTTGTCAAAAATGAATTGGAACACATAAAAATTGATATCTTTTGCTTTAGTGAGCTATAATAAATTGGTTTTGGCCATTTTAACTCAGACAACCATATGATCAACCGTGCTGGGAATCACAAACTGAAGAGAAATGGCATGGCATTCATCATCACAAAAAATGTTTCAAGATCTATCCTGAAGTACAATGCTGTCAGTAATATGATATCCTTACACTTACAAGGATGACCAGTTAATACCACTATTATTCAAACGTACACATCAACCATCAAAGCCAAAGACAAATAAAATGAAGATTTTAGCAACTTCTGCAGTCTGAAATTGGCCAAACATACAATCGAGGTGTATTGATTATTACTGGTGATTGAATGTGGAAATTGGAATCAAAGAAGTACTAGTAGTTGGAAAATTTGGCCTTGGTGACAGAATGATGCTGGAGATTGCATGACAGAATTTTGCAAGACCAATGGCTTATTAAATACACTTTTCAACAACATAAATGGTGGCTATACATATGGACCTCAACAGCTGGAATCCACAAGAATCCGTTTGACTACATCTGTGGAAAGAGGCAATGAAGAAGCTCAATATCTTCGGTCAAAACAAGATCAGGAGCTGACTGTGGAACAGAACATCAATTGCTTATAAGCAAGTTGAAGTTGAAGCTTAAGACAATTAAAACAAGTCAATGAGAGCCATATATAATATGACCTTGATTGTATCCCACCTGAATTTAAAGATTATTTGAAGAATATATTTGATGTATTGAACACCAGTAACTGAAAAGCAGATACACTGTGGGATGACATCAAAAGCATCATTCATGAAGAAAGCAAAAGGTACATTAAAGACAGGAAAGGAAGAAAATCCAAAATGAATGTCAGAAGAGACCCTGAAACTTGCTCTTCAACAGATAATAGCTAACAAAAATGGAGGAAATAACAAGACAAAATAGCTGAACAGAAGATTTCAAACAACACCCCCAGAAGACAAAGTCAATTATTATAATGAAGTGTGCAAAGACCTAGAGTTAGAAAACCCAAAGGGAAGAACATGCTGGACATTTTTCAAGCTGAAGGAACTGAGGAAAAAAATTTAAGCCTCAAGTTGCAATATTGAAAAACTGTATGGGCAAAGTGTTGAATGGTGCAGGGAACATCAAAATAAGATGGAAGGAATACACAGAGTCACTATACAAAAAATAATTGGTAAATGTTCATCTATTACAGAAGGTGGCATATGATCAAGAACCAATGATATTGAAAGAAGAAAAATCAAAGATGCACCAATGGAATTGGTGAAAAACAAGGCTTTAGGAACTGACGGAATACACTTTGAGATATTTCAACAAATGGATGCCATGCTGGAGGCACTTATTCATCTATGCTAAGAAATTTGGAAGACAATTACCTGGCAAACTGACTGGAAAAGATCTGTATTTGTACCCATTCCAAAGAAAGGTGATCCAACAGAATGTGGAAATTATTGAACAATATCATTAATGATGTATGCAAGTAAAATTTTGCTGGCAATAATTAAAAAATGATTGAAGAAATATATTGACAGAGAAATTCCATAAACACAAGATGGATTCAGAAGAGGACATGAAATGAGGGATAACATTGGTCATATCAGATGGGTGTTGGTTGAAACAAAAAATGCCACAAAGATGTTTACTTGGGTTTTATTGACTGTGCAAAAGCATTCCACTGTGTGGATCATATTAAATTATGGATAACATTGAGATGAATGGGAATTCCAGAACACTTAATTGTGTTCATGAGGAAACTGTACACAGACTAAGAGGTTGTCATTTGAACAGAACAAGATGATATTGCATGGTTTAAAATCAGGAAGGGTGTGCATCAGGGTTGTATGCTTTCACCATGTTTATTTAATCTGTATGCTAAGCAAATGATCTGAGAATCTGGACTATATGTAGAAGAATGTGTCATCAGTATGGGATGATGACTAGTCAACAACCTGCAGTATTCAGAAGACAAAACCTTGCTTGCTGAAAGCAAAGATTGCTTGAAGCACTTACTGGTGAAGATTAAAGTTAACAGCAGTGTGGATTACAACTCAACATAAAGAAAACAAAATTTCTCATAACTGAACCAATAAGAAGTGTCATGATAAATTGACAAAAGATTGAAGTTGTGAAAGATTTCATATTACTTCTTTTCATAACAAACACAAATGGAAATAGCAGTCAAGAAATCAGATGCCATATTGCTCTGGGCAAACATGCTGCAAAAGAACTCTTAAAGTGCTGATGAGAAAAGATGTCTCTTTGAATATTAAGGTGCGCCTCCAAACCATGGTATTTTCAGTAGCCTCATATGCATGTGAAACCTGGACAATGAATAAGGAAGACTGAAGAAGAGTTGATGCTTTTGAGTTCTGCTATAGGTGAAAAATTCTGAAAGTACCATGGATTGCCAGAAGAATGAACACATCTGTCCTGGAAGAAATGTAGCTGGAATGCTCCTTGGAAGCGAGAATGGTCAGATTATGTCTCACCTATTTTGGCCATGCTGTCAGAAGAGACCAATCCCTGGAGAAGGATATCATTATTAGTAAAGTGGAAGGTCAGTAAAATAAGAAAAGACCTTCAATGAGATGAATTGACGCAGTATAACAAAGATTCTGAGGCTGCTGCAGGAGTGGGGAGTGTTTCTATTGTGCATAGGGTCACTATGAGTCAGAGCCAACTCAAGGGCACCTAACAACAAAAACATTGATTGCATGTTTGATCAATTTTAGACTGCAAATTTGGTAAAAATCTTCAAATTCTTCATCTTTGTATTAGTGATTGATGTGTAGATTTGAATAATAGTTAACTCAGCTTCATTGTATGGATATTATTCTACCACTGATAGCATTGTATTTCGGCATAGATCTTGAAATATTCTTTTTGACAAAGAATGAGATGCCTTTCCTCTTCAATCTGTCATTCCTGGCACATTATCATTCCATATGATTGTTCAATTCAACATAGTGAATACAAATCCATTTCACCTCATTAATGCCTAGGATGCCGATCTTCAAGTGTTCCATTTCATTTTTGGTGACTTCCAATTTTCTTTGATTTATACTTCATACAAGCCACATTCTAATTATTAATGGATGTTTTCATCTGTTTCTTCTCATTTTGTGTTGTGCTGCACCAGTAAATGAAGTTGCCAAGAGGTTTATTATTCCCATGTCATTAAGGACAACTCTACTTTTCAATGTCTTCTGTCATGCATTGAATTGTGTCCTTCAAAAATATGTGTCAACTGGGCTGATCCATGATTCTCAGTGGTTTGGCAGTTATGAAATGATTCCCCCATGCTGTGATCTGATGTGATAAGCATATCAGTTGTAAGAAGATTAGGGTGGAATGCAAGATCCTTAATCCAATTGCAGCCATGATAAGGGGATTTTCCCTGGAGTGTAACCTACAGTATCTTGTATCTTACAAGACAGAAAAGAAGAGAAAAGGGAGCAGAGGTGGGAGACCTACTACCACCAAGAAAGAGAAGCCAGGAACAAAGTGCATCCTTTGGGCTCAAAGGGAACTGGGATCCTCCTAGGAACAACAGACAAAGAGAAAGAAAGTTTTCCCCTGGAAGTGGCACTCTGAATTCAGACTTCTAACCTCCTAAACTGTGAGAAAACAAATTCGTTAAAGCCAGCCACTTGCAGTATTTCTGTTAAAGCAGTACTGGATAACGAAGACATCTTCCAAGCTGAGAGGTTCATCTTCCAGTGTTATATCAGATAATGTTTCACTGATATCCATAAATTTTTCACTGCCTAATGTTTTCAGAAGCTTGGGCAATCTACTTCCATAGTGATACTGCGTCAGAAACCCAAGGATGGGTTGCTATGAGTTGGGTCTAACTCACTGGCAAATAACAACAATAACAACAATGTTTTCAGAATTAGATCACCATAACCTTCATCCCAGTCTTTCTTAGTCTAGATGCTCAGGTGAAACTTGTCCACCATGGGTAATTTACTGGTATTTGAAGTACCATGACATATTTTCCAGCATCACAGAAACATGCAAGTCACCACAACAAAACAAACTGATAGACAAGTAGTGGAAACAATGCCTAAAGGATACTCTATCTATATTTTCTGGAAAATTAATTAATTAAACTGTTACATAAATAATTAAACATCTACAATCTCTTGTAATCTTAAATATATATCTTACTCATATAAGTAAACTCAGTGATTAATCCCAAACATTACTGTTTCTTCTTTAACTAGTTTCTATCGCTATTGTTATAAAGTATTGTAAACTTATTGATTTAAAACAATAAAAATGTTTCCCTTATATTTCTGAGCTTAGAAGTACAAAATTAGTCTTATGGGACTAAAATCAAGATGTCTGAAACAGGTCCCTTCTGGAGGCTTCTGCACAGAATCTGTTCCTTGCGTCAGTTCCAGATTCTACGTGGTTGTTAGGTGCTGTTGAGTCAACTCCAACTCATAGTGACCCTATAGACAACAGAAGAAAACACTGTCTCATCTTGCATCACCCTCACAATCCTTGCTATGCTTTAATCCATCATTGCAGCCACTGTGTTAGTCCATCTTGTTAAGAGTCTTCTCCTCTTTTGCTGACCCTCTACTTTACCCTGCATCATAAACTTTTCCAGGGACTGGTCCCTTCTGACCACAAGACCAAAGTAGGTGAGATAAAGTATGACAATTATTGCTTCTAAAAGCATTCTAGCTGCACTTACAAAATAGATTTGTTCATTCTGGTAGTCCATGGGGTTTTCAGTTAGTTTTTTTTTTTTTTTTTTGGCCAACATTACAATTCAAATGCATCAACTCTTCTTAGATCTTCCTTATTCATGGTCCAGCTTTCACATGCATATAAGGTAATCAAAAATACCATCTTCAACAAATGGATGCCTTGGAATACACCTCAATCTTCAAAGTCTCATCTTTGCTCCTTAACACTTTAAAGAGCTCTTTTGCTGCAGATTCTATAAGCTGTTAGAATTCATTGGCTTGTATTTACATCACTCCAGTATAATCACTCCATTCACCCAATTACTCCAGTGTACTATCATCACATTGTCTTCTCCTCCCTGACTGCTGAGTCTCTTGCCCACTTCTTAATAATTCTTGTGATTATTTTTAGGCCAACTAGATAATCCCACTCTCATCACAATATCATTAAATTATTCACATTTTCAAAGTGTCTTTTTCCATGTAAGGTAACATATTCACAGGTTCTTGAAATTATGAGATGGGCATATGTGGTGTAGTAAATCACCTGATATGCCTTTTCTAGCCATAAGTCTTTATAAACTCCCTGGTGGAATTTGCTGTTAGCAACAGTGGAGCTCCTGATAGTGAATGTTATCCACCTGGGGTATTTCTGTAGGGTGTGACACAAAGCAATGTTCTGGGAGTTTCCCTCTCTCTCAGGTGCTTAGAATTGTGATGTTATGATTTGTTAGCCTGGCCACTCTGCCTGGCTCAAAAGGAGGCCTCCTAGAGGCAGAAGTCTCTCTCTGACTACTGGCTGAGAAGAATGTGCTGCTGAAAGAGACACACACTCTTGAGAGACAAGCACTGCTGGGAAAGAGACACAAGAGACACTCATTGCTGAGTGACACCACACACACTGCTGGGAAAGAGACTGTGAGAGACTGTTGGCTGAGAGATAGTGGGCTGAGAGAGACTGAGCGTTTTTCCTGAACTTGAATTGTAGCCTGGTGTTTCCCTAATAAACCCCATAATCTGTGAGTTCTGTGTGGCCATTGCAGTGAATTATTGAACCCAGCAGAAATAAGGTGAGTGCTGTGGGAGGAAGTGTTGGTGTCAGCGTTAGTGAAAGGGCTGGAGGGAGGCAGCATGTCTGGCCTCACAGGAATAGGCCTTGGCCTACTGATGGTGATTCTGTCTTCCTCTTGTGCAGTTAGAGGAGGTCGGAAGATGTGGCCTCCTTGGCTTTTTAGCAACATACATGGACAGGTCTTATTCAACCTACCACAGCCCTCAAAATCTGTATTGAGTTTCATATCTTTATAGTACCTAAAGTCTCCTGCCTCAACTGAACTGAGCTTTGCCTGCTAAATCCATTTATTTAATATGTAAACATCCTATTGAATTTTTCTATGCTTTTAAATAGGTCTTTTCTACATACACTTAACAAGTTCAGAAATACATTATTAATTTAAACAACTTCATCTCCCTCATTCCTCACATTTTCACATATTCAGTGATCAAATCTCGTCATTTCTTCCTCCATTACATCTCCATTCTTGCTGTGTCATACTTTTCTGCCAAGGCAACTGAACTTTTTCTAATGGATAGTCTACCATTTTCTTACTTCCTTCCAGTATTTTCTTCAGAGTGCTGCTAAAAAGATTTCTCCAAAACCAAAACCTTAACATGCCATTTCTACTTATAATCATACTTTGAGTCCTCATCATTTTTATGGTAAACACCAAGTTCCTAAGAAGAGCATCCATTCTTTAGAATCTAGATATTTTCAGATGGTCATTTTTTCTTAGCTTACAAGAAATTATCAATAGTTAAGTATGTATTTGCACTTTCCCCAATGTGCTGTATTTTAGTTGTTTTCTTGTCTTTTTATTTCCACTATGTACATTAGAATGTATCAGATGGTAAGCCATGACTGCTTGGAATAAAGATAAGCAAGCATAGGAAATCCTTGTATGGCTCCAAATTCCTTCCCACTAGAGATTGGTATAAAACCTTTTGCTAAGAGGGGTGATCTCATCAATCAGTTCTTCAGCACTGTCTTAATCTGGGTTCTCTAGAGGAGCAAACTAATGAGGCATATATATAAATATATAGAGACAAATTTAGTTCTAGGAAATGACTCACAATTGAAGGGCTGGTAAGTCTCAAATTCTTTGTCCAGTGGGAGGCTGGAGAACTCTGCTGGCTCATGGAGTTGTTGGGGCTGGCTAGTCCAAAATCTGCAGGTCAGGTAGCAGATTTCTGCAAAATTACATCTCAAGAACTGAAGGGCAGGCAACAAGAAAAGCGGTATCAAGAGAAAGAGCAAGCTTTAGTAGAACAATCATATGTTGGAAGCAGGTCACACACCCCAAGAAACTTCCCTTTCAAGTGATTTGTTGCTCATATCAGATCACAAAATGAAAAGTGAGTACAAAAGAGTACCTGCCAAACCACTAAGAATCATAGCCTAATGAAGTTGACACATAACATTAACTATCACAATCATTGTGTATCTTTCTCCCAAATATGTGTTTCATGTTTTCTAATGTGCTGATACATAATTTGGGTTTCTAGAAAAATAGAAAAGTTTCAGTAGTTGAACAGTTTAATATTAGAGTTAGAGTAATATACTGAGTTTCTTAAGTACAAGACTTTTAAAATATTTTAGTATGTTCATCATACCACAAAGTGGTTATATATATATATATATATATATAGCTTGCAGAATTACCCAAAATTCAAAATTATTGAAACTAGTGTTCCATTTATTCAAAAAATAAAAAAAAAAATCAGAAAATCAATCAGCATAATATTAAACAATTGTTTTTCACAAAACACAATTTGGATAATGCAAATGACTTTCTCTCAACATGGTGGCATAGTGTCTAAGGCATCTGACTGCTAACCAGAAGGTCAGTGGTTCAAACTCATCTGCCACTCCTCGGAAGGAAGATTGGACAATCTACTTCTGTAGTGATACTGCCTCAGAAACCCAAGGAGGGATCACTATGAGTTGGATGTGACTCCATGGCAGTGAGTTACTAATTGAAAGGTTGATGGTTCAAATCTATCTAGTGCTGGTATAGAAGTAAGGCCTATAGATCATTTTCTATAAGGTTACAGCATTGAAATCACTATGGATTCTTGTCCTACTCTCATTCACAAGGAGTCATCATGAGGTGGGATCACCCTGACAGAAACCAGTATTCTATTTTATTTGCTGTATTAATTTCCCATTGACTGCTGTTACAGATTACTGCAAACTTGCTGGCTTTTTATGACAGAAACATATTATCTCAGAGTTCTGGGGACAAGATTTCCAAGATCACCACACTTCCTCTGGAGACTCTAGGAGAGAAGTTACCCGTCTCTTCCAGCTTCTGGTACCTACCTGGCCACCTTGTTTTATGATAGACGCATTCCAGTCCCTGCCTCCATCTTCACAGCATCTTATTTCTATATAAAATTATCCTCTACTTATGACTTGTAAGTATACACAAAGGTGCATTTAGGTCCCAACAGATAATCCAAGATAATGTTCCCACCTCAAGATATTGACTTTAATTACAACTGCAAAAGACCTTTTTTTACAAATGAAGTGACATTCTTAAATGACAGGAATTTTGGGGGGAGGGGTGACCTTTCAGCCCATTACACTTTTTTTTTTTTTTTCAGCTCCATGACATCGATCTATCTATCTATCTATCTATCTATCTATCTATCTATCTATCTATCTATCTATCTATTTAAATTGAGATTGAGGTGGAAGTTTTCAAAGCAAATTGGTTTTCCAATCATACACATTTTTTGGTGACATTCATTGCAATCCCCACAATGTAACAGTATTCTTCCCACTTCCACCCTGTGTTTATTATTTCACTTTGTCTTTATTTCCTATTGTTTCTTTTGTTCTGAGGTTTAGTCTTGGTCAAAGACAGCCCCTTTGATCTAATATCGTTGATCATTCTAATGAGTGCTTAAAAATCCAACTCATTGCCATTGAGTTGATTCTGACTCATAAAGGGTCTTTACGATAGAAAAGAACTGCCCCATAGAATTTCTAAGGCTGAAAATCTTTACAGAATTAGACTGCCTCATCTTTGTCCCATGGAGAGGCTGATGGGTTCAAATTGCCAATCTTTTGATTAGCAGAAAACTGATTTAACCACTATGCCACCAGAGTTCCATGAATGCTTACCTCCCTGATACTATCGTTCTCCTTATAGGCCTATCATTTGGATCAAAGTTAAGACATGAAGGTAAATTCAGTTCCAGGTTTGAAAATTGTCTAAGGGCTGTAGTCTTGGGGGTTCCACCAGTCTCTATCAGACCAGTAAGCTAGGTCTTTAATATGATTTTGAGTTTTGTTCCCCACATTTTTTTCTTCACTATATCTGGGACCTCCTCTTGTGATCCCTTTCAGAGTGGTGGGCAGTAGTAGCCAGGTACCATCTAATTCTTGTGGTGTTAAGGTCATAGAGGCTGGGCTTCATATGGTTCATTAGTCCTTTGGACTGATTCTTTCCTTGTGTCTTTGATTTTCTTCACTCTTCTTTTATCCAGATGAGTTAGAGATCAAAACTTGCAACTTAGATGGTTGCTCACAAGTGTTAAGATCCCAATCACCGTTTAGCGAAGAATGTAGAACATTGTCTTTGTGGACTGTATTAGGCCAATTGACCTAAGTGTCCCCAGATTATAGTCGTGAACCCACAGGCCCAGTGACTCATTCCTTCAGGATGTTTGATATGGCTAAGAAGTTTTCATAACTTTGCCTCCTGTATGCTCTACTGTATTAACAGATCTATTTGCAATACATATAAATATGTAAGTAGAAACATCCTCTGTCAAACCTATATATATTTGTAAATATAGTCCCATTCACCTTCCCAGCTATGTTCAGCTTGCATGTCTATGTATCTACCTGTAGTTTATTACTATTACTGTTATTGTAGGCTTGTCTATGAAACATTATTTACTTTTTTTGCCTTTAATTCTTGTGCTCCTCCATCTTGAACATTTTGTACTGAACTCCCCCTTATTTTATATGTTTTTTTTTCCCTTCACCTAAGTTAATATGTTTCTACCCTCTAGTTAGTGATTTACCATCCTTTCTCCTCATACCCCTAGTAAACTTTAAAAAAAAAAAAAAAATTGTTCTATGTATAAGCTTTCTCTTGACTTTTTACAGTAGTGACTCATACAATATTTTTCTTTTGTGATTGACCAATTTCACTTAGCATAATGTCCTTCAGGTTCATCTATGTTATGAGTTATTTCATAGATTCATCATTATTTTTTATGTTGTATAGAATTACATGTGTGCATATACAAGAGTTTGTTAACCCATTCATCATTAGGTAGACACTTAGTTTGTTTCCACGTTTTTGTTTTTGTGGGTAATGCTGCAATGAACATTAGTTTGCATATATCTGTTCATATGTCAACACTTATTTCTCTAGGCTGTATACCTAGTGGAAGGATTGATAGATCATATGATATTTCTACTTACAGAGTTTTAAAGAAGTGACACATCATTTTCCAGAGTGTTGTACCATTTTACAATCCTCCCAGCCATGCATACTGGTTTTATTCTCTCCACACCCTCACTAGCATTTTTTATTTTCTATTTTTTGAAAATTTGCTATTAGTATTGGGATGAAATGATATCTCATTGTTGTTTTCATTCGCATCTCTTTAATGGCTAATGATTGTGAGCATTTCTTCATGTGTTATTCAGCCACCTGCATATCTTCTTTGGTTAAGTGTCTGTTCACGTCATTGGACTTTTTTTTTTTTTTTTT
>NW_006921938.1:3253345-3257695 GCF_000298275.1 Orycteropus afer afer
TTTTAGAGATTAGTTCCTTGCCTAATGTTGGTGCAATATTTTTTCCTAATGTGTAGGTAAGTTCTCTTTTTTTTTCCTTTTTGTGAAGTTTTTTAATATGCATAAATGTTTAATTTTAGGAGGTCTCAGTCATCTAGTTTGTCTTCTGTTTATGTTATTTTAGTTTTGTTTGATAGTTTGATTATGCCATATATTGTGACTCATAAATTTGCCCCTATATTTTCTTTGATGATCTTGACAGTTTTACGTTTTACATTTAGTTTTTTGATTCATCTTCAATTAGTTTTTATATATGGTGGGAAATATAGATCCTGTTTCATTTATTTGCAAATGAATATCTTGTTTTGCCAGAACCACTGGTTAAAGAGACAGTCTCTTCCCCATTTAATGGCTTGTCAATGATTAGCTCTCCGTAGGTGGACTCATTTGCTTCTGGATTCTCAATTCTACTTCATTGATCTATGTGTCACTGTACCAATAACAGGCTTTTTTTACTTCTGTGGTATATAGTAGATTTTGAGATCAGGTAGTGTGAAGGCAAGGACCTCTAATGGTGTAGTGACTAAGGCATATAGCTACTAAACAAAAGGTTGGCAGGTCAAACCCACCAGCCACTCCTGAAAAATGAGGCAGCACTCTGTTTCTGTGCAGATTTACAGCTTTTGGAAACCCAGTTGGGTTTACAATGAGTCAGAATTGCCTCAATGGCAGTGAATCTGCTTTTGGTTTGAGTGATAGTGTGGATAACTATCACAGATAGCTCTCTTCCAACTACTTGCCTGGACCAAAATTCTATGTGGTTTAAGCACTTGTGATGTGGGTTATTCCCATAATGAAATCAGATGTATATGTATAGAGCAGCCAATCCATTGAAAGAGAGTTTCCCTAGGGGTGATGCCTGCTTCCAATATATTTATGGACATCCTGGGAAAAGATACATTCTTCTGTGGATTGGGATTCTGTTGTGCTGCCTAAAACTGTTTTTTTTTTTTTTTTTTTTATGTTTATCTTCTAACCTGTCACTTTGCTGAATTCTTCAGTCCACCATTCGGCTTGGCAATCTTGGATTTGTCATTTGTTGGAGTCAACAGCCAGTATACTGCCAGTCAACCTTGAGCTCATCAACCCCGGCAGCTGTGTGAGTCAGGAAAAGACTCCAGCTTGACGTTTGATCCAAGAACTTGGGATTTGCTGGCTTATATAAGTGTGTGAGGGAGCTCTGGTTGCATAGTGCCTAGGACACCTGACTGCTAACCAGAAGGTTGGTGATTCAAACCCACCAGTCACTCCTCAGAAGGAAGGTTGGCAATCTGCTTCCATGTGATACTGCCTCGGAAACCCAAGGAAGGGTCACTATGAGTTAGGGGCCGACTCGACTTCATATAACAAGAACAAAAATAAGTGTGTGAGCCATTTTCCTAAGATAATTTTCTCTTTCTCTAAATGTATATATAAGCTTTCCTGGTTTTGCTTCTCTAGACAACCCAGACTAATAGAGTTAGTCCCCTAATTTGTTCTTCTTTAGTAGTGTTTGCTTATACAAGGATTCTTTCCCCTCCAAAAAAGTTGATTATTTTTTTTCACTTTTTAAAGAATGAAGATGAAATCTGCATCAGGATTGTATTATATCTGTACCTTGTGTTGGGTAGTATTGACATATTCACAATGTTAATTCTTCCTGACCATGAACATGGTATATTCTTCCATCTATTTAAGTCTCTTTTTGAGCTCTAGTGGCATAGTGCCTGAGGTATTTAACTGCTAATCAGAAGGCTGGCTGTTCAAACCCACTGACCACTCCTCGGAAGGAAAGTTGGGCAATCTACTTTTTCTGTAGTGATATCACCTTGGAAACCTAAAGAGGGGTGGCTATGCATTGGATTTGATTCCACAGCAGTGAGTTTTGTTTTGTTTTTGCTTGTTTTTTTGGTTTCTTGTAGTAGTGTTTTGTACTTTCATTTGTATAGGTCTTTTGTGTCTCTGGTTAGATGTACTATGGAGTACATCTTTTGGATAACTATTGTAAATGGCTTTGCTTTTCTGATTTCCTTTTCAGGGATCTTTTAGTTGTTGTAGAAGAATCCTACTGATTTTTTTTTTTTTTAATGCTGATCTTCTCACCACCTTTTTTGCTGAATTCTTCAATTAGTGCCAATAGTTCTTTTTTTTTTTTTTTTTTGGTTGAATAGCTAAGATTTTCTATGTATAAGATCATATCCTTTGAAAAGAGACACTGTTTTAAGTCTTCTTTGCCACTTTGAATATCTTGTATTTCCCTTTCTTGCCTTATTGCTTTGGCTAGTACTTCCAATACAATATTGAATAGTAGTGGTGATAGAGGTCATCCTTTCCTGGTTCTCATTAGCCAGTGGAATATTTTTATTCTCTTTTTGTTGAGAATAATGTTGGCCATTGGTTTTATTTTGTTATGTCTTTATTACTGTGAAGAATTTCCCTTCTATTCCTATTTTCCTGCTTTTAAAAAAAAATCTAGAATGGGTGTTGAATTTTGTCAACTGCCTTTTCCACATCAATTGATATGAGTATGGTGTTGTTTTCTTTATGTGATGGATTACATTGATTGTTTTTTTTTCTAAAGTTGAATCATCCTTGCATAACTGACATGAATCCTGCTTAGTCATAATGTATTCTTTTTTCATAAGTTGTTGGATTCCATTGTCTAATATTATGTTGAGAATTTTTATGTAAATGTTCATAAGGGATATTTGTCTGTAAATTTATTTTTATTAGTATCTTTGCTAACAGGGTAAAGCTTGCCTCATAGAATTTATTTGGGTGTATTCTATCCTTTTCTATATTGTGTAATAGCTTGAGTAGAATGTTATAAATTTTTCTCTGAATATTTGCTATAATTTGCCATTGAAGCTTTCAAGACCAAGCCTTTGTTTTCGTTGTTGTTAGGAGTTTTGTTTTTATTTCTTGTTCAATTTATTCTTTCCTGATGGGTCTTTTCAAATGTTCTACCTCAAATTGTGTTAGTATGAGTAGGTAGTGTCTTTCTAGATATTTGTCCCTTTTTTCTACTTTTTCAAATTTGTTGGAGTGCAGTTCCACAGTATTCTGTTAATATCCTCTTTTTTTTTAATGTAACTTCTGTTGTGACATCACATATTTCATTTCTTATTTGTGTTATTTGCATCTTATCCTTCATCAAATTTACCAGTGGTTTATCAATTTTTTTTAATCCTCTCAAAGAGCCATTCTTGAGCCTTGTAGATTCTTTCTGTTGTTTTCCTGTTTTCTCTTTCATTTATTTTTGCTTGATTTTTTATAATTCTCTTTCTTTTGACAACTGTTCTTTCTTGATGTTCTTTTCTTGTATAATTGCTGGAGTTGAATTAAGGTGTTCATTTTGGGTCTTTCTTCTTTTTGATGTGTGTTTTTATTGCTTTAAATTGTCATCTGAGCACTTTTTTTTTTTTCTGTGTCTCAAAGACTTTGTTATGTTGTGTATTAATTTTCAATTGATTCAAAGTTTTTTTGTTTGTTTGTTTGTTTTCTTTTTCATTTTGTATTTCTTCCATTAACTAGGAGTTTTTAAGCCAGGTTTTATTCAGTTTCTGTGCATTCATTTTTTTGTTTCCTTGAACTTGTTTTTTCTTGATTTCTAATTTATAGCACTGTTTTCTGAGAAGATGCTTTGTAGAATTTCAATGTATTTTTTTAAACTTTCTTTGTGACCTAACTAATGGTCTGTTCTGAAGAATGTTCCATGTGCACTGGAAAATACTATATATTATATTCTTGATGAGTGGATTGTTTTGTATACATCTATGTTCTATTTGGTTAATTGTGTTGTTTATATCTGGATCTTTGTTGAATTTCTTTCTAGTTCTGCCCCTAATTGAATGTGAAGCATCAAAGTCTCCTATTTTATTGTGGAGTTGTCTATTTTTCTTTTCAATTCTGATAAGATTTTATTAATGTATTTTTGGGCTCTTTCATTAGGTGCATAGATATTTATTATGGTTATATTCTCTTATTGGATTTTTCCTTTAATCAGTATATAATGTTCTTCCTTGTCTCCTTTACTTGTTTTTGACTTAATGTCTATTTTACTAGAACTTAATATTTAATATTTTCATCACTGTTCTTTCTTGGTTGCCATTTTCTTTATATATGTTTTTACATCCTTTGATTTTTTAGATTATTTTTGTCTTTGTGTCTCTGGTAGACATCATACTGATGGGTCTATTTATACTTTTTTTTATTTTTTTTAATCCATTCTGCTTCTCTTTCTCACTTTACTGGTGCATTTAGTCCATTTGCATTCATTGTAATTATTGATAGGTATGAATTTACTGCCTCATTTTGCTGGGGTTTTTTTTT
>NW_006921938.1:3257910-3259444 GCF_000298275.1 Orycteropus afer afer
TTACCCTGTAATTTATTTTTAACTGCCTACATTTAAAACAGTCTCTTCTATGTGATATCTTGATTTTTTCTCCATTTGGTAGTCTTTAGCACTACCATTTATTTTCTCTTTTTGCTTTGTAATTATCATCATTTATGAGTTTGCATGTCTGGTTTCCTATTTTCTGTATTGTAGGTTTTTTGTTTTTTTTTTTGATACTTCTATATCTGGTTTGATTGCTGGGTGATATTGTGTCTTGATTCTGATTGTTGTCTGCTATTGGTGATTCTCTGTCGGAAGGACTTCATTTAGCATTTTTTTTGGTAAGGTTTATCTGTTTATACAATTTAATTTAATTTCTGTTTATCTGTATAGTCTTAATTTCACCATGATATTTTGATGGACATTTTTGCTGGATTCTTGGTTGGCAATTATTTTATTTTATTTCAGGATTTTGTATATGCCATCCCATTGCCTTCTTGTCTACATGGTTTCTGCTGAAATATCAGAGCTTAGTCTTCTTGGTCTCTTTTGAAGATGACTTTTCATTTTTCCTGAGCTCTTTTCAGGTGTCTTCTTTGTCTTTGCTATTGGTAAATTCAATTGATATATGTTTTGGTGATTTTCCTTTGTATTGTATACTATTTGGAGTTCCTGGAGCTTCTTAAATGCATATCCTCCCATCTTGCATGATATTTGGGAAGTAGCCTTCCAACAAATCTTTGATGATTTTCTTGGTGTTTTTGTTTGTTTGTTTGTTTTTTGTCTATTCCTTTTAAGGAAGTATGATCACATGTAAGTTATTCCTTTTGATGGTATAAATTCTTAGCTTTTCTTCATTTCATTCTTCCACTATTTTTTTCTGATTTTTCCTCTAATAGCTTAGTATTGAGAAACTTGGGTTCAATTTCACTAATTCTGTCTTCCATTGCTTTAATTCCAATCCTCTATCCTTCCAATAAGGATCTCTGGTGCCATAGTGCCTAAGGCATTTGACTACTAACCAGAAAGTTGGTGTTTCAAACCCACTAGCCACTCTACAGAAGTCAGACTGGGAAATCTACTTTTGTAAAGATTTACCCCCTGGAAAATCCAAAGGGAGTTGTTATGAGTTGGCATCAACTTGATGGCAGTGAGTTTTTTTAATACTTCCAATGTTTTAATGTATTACTGAAATTTTACCATTAGTCTTCTATGTTTCTATGCACTGATTTTGTATGTTTTCTTATTTTTCCTTTTGTATTTTCAATTTATTCTTTTTTTCCCCATTCTTGTAGAGTTTGTCTGTGTTTTCCTTGATTTTTGTCTGTGGTTTCCTCAAAATTTCTCTCCATCCCATGAAGTTAGCTAAATATAATTCCTTTCATTCTTTATCAAGTAGTTCCTATTGCATCTGTTCTTCAAGAATATTTTCTGGCCTTATATTTTGGTTACTTGTTTATAACACTTTATCCCATTTTTTTTTTTTAAGTTGTCTGTTATCCCTTAGACATTGTAATGTTATTGTTTTAATTTGTAGATTTTATGTTGGTTTGCTTCTCTCTTAGTTTTTTTT
>NW_006921938.1:3259634-3260138 GCF_000298275.1 Orycteropus afer afer
AAACAAACAAACAAACAAAAGGGATAGATGAAGAAAATAATGAAATGAAAAAAGTGGCAGAGAGAATAGGAAAGACCTAAAAATAATGGCAAAGAAAAACAAAGGAAATGCATGTCGCACAGTGCTGGAACAAGTGCTAGCTACCAGACATGATTGTGGCAGAAGTGTGGCACACAATGCCATGGGAGGGTGCACTCCCACATATGGAGAGTCAGTGGTGGGCACTAGTGCACATCAGCAAGGCACTCACTTAGCCAGATTGGTGATGGCGGAAGGCAAGGAGAAAAAAAAAAAAAAGTTGATGAGGGTGGAGAGGCCATGCCTCTGGTCACCAGGAGGTTGTGCAAGGTAAGGAGAGGTCAGACCTCTCTGGTCATCCACTCACAGAGATGGGTGAAGTGTTGGGCAACTAGAACTGACTATCTGGTTCCTGCTCCAATTAGAATTCTGTTTGCAATAATTCAAAATATCTGTACTGCGATGGTTAGCAGTTCACTATTCCTT
>NW_006921938.1:3262094-3262750 GCF_000298275.1 Orycteropus afer afer
TAATTGTTTCCATGAATTTTGGTTTTCTTCATTCTTCTTTGCTTTGGATGAGGAGAGACACATTGTTGCATCTAGAAGGCTGCTTGCTAGCTTTTAAGACCCCAGTCATTACCCACCAAAGTAGGAGGTGGAACAATGTTTTGTATAGTATGTTATGCCAATTGAGCTTGATGTCCCTGAGACTATGGTCCCAAGCCCAAAGGTTCAACTACTCGATCCCTCTGGGTAGCTGGCTGTGACCAAGCAGTGACCACAACCTTGCCCCTTGTCATCTCTATTATACACCTGTGAATTCTGATCCTTCACATAAAGTTATAGGACCATTATCTGCCAACCCTATACATGTTCTTTGATATACTCCCCACTTCATAGACATACCTAATAATTCAGCCTGTCCACCCCTCTATCCACCAGTATACCCATGTTTGCCCTCACTGACAACTCAGCGCTGCATGTGCAAAAGGGTCCATCCCTGTTGTCTGCACCTCCCATGTACCTCTCTATGTCTTTCTCTTCCTCAATGCTGCCATAATGGTCACTCACATTTGGTACATTGCCCTTCTCTTTACACAAATCAATGCTTATCTCTGTCTATCTTAACAGTGTTCCCTCCCCTCTCCTCCCACCCCTGGTAACCAACAAAGAAAATTTCCTTC
>NW_006921938.1:3263963-3265341 GCF_000298275.1 Orycteropus afer afer
ACCTCCTACTTTGTTTTTCTTCTTCAATAATGCTTTGCTTATCTGAGGTCTCTTTCCTTTCCATATAAAGTCAGTGATTGTTTTTTCCATATCCCTAAAGAATATTGAGGAGATCTGGATTGGGATTGCATTGAATGCATAGATTGCTTTGGGTAGAACTGACATTTTCACAATGTTCAATCTTTCTATCCTTGAGCAGGGGATGTTCTTCCATTTATGCAGATCTCTTATGGTTTCTTGAAGTAGTGTTTTTATAGTTTTCTTTGTAGAGGTCTTTTCTGTCCCTGGTAAGATTTATTCCCAAGTATTTTATTTTTTTGGTAGCTACTGAAAATGGAATTGATTTCCTTATTCCTTCTTCAGCAATCTCTTTGCTGGTGTAGAGGAATCCAAATGATTTTTAGATGTTGATCTTATATCCTGCCATGATGCTAAATCTCTCAATTAGTTCCAGTAGATTTTTGACTGGGTTTCTTGGGTTTTCTAGGTATAGGATCATATCAGCAGCAAATAGGGATAGTTTGACTTCTTTCTTACCAATTTGGATGGCTTTGATTTCCCTTTCTTGCCTTTTGGCCCTGGCTAGGACTTCCAGTACTATGTTGAATGGAAGTAGTGATAGTGGGCATCCTTGTCTGGCTCCTGTTCTCACTAAGAATGGTTTCAGTCTCTCTCCATTGAGAATAATGTTGGCTGTTGGTTTTGTATAAATGTCCCTTATTATGATAAGGAATGTCCCTTCTATTCCTATTTTGCTGAGAGTTTTGATCAGGAATTGGTGTTGGATTTTATCAAATGCCTTTTCTTTATCAATTGATGTGATCATGTGGCTCTTCTCCTTTGATTTTTTTATGTGGTGGATGACATTGATTGTCTTTTATGTTTTGAACCATCCCTGCATACCTGATATGAACCCCATTTGGTTATGATGAATGATTTTCTTGATATGTTGTTGCAGTCTATTGGCTAGGATTTTGTTGAAGATTTTTTCATCTATATTCAAGGGATAGTTTTTTGAGTGACATCTTTGCCTGGTTTTGGTATCAAGGTTATGCTTGCTTCATAAAATGAGTTAGGGAGGAGTCCATCCTTTTCTGTGTTTTGGAATAGTTAGAGTAGAATTGGTGTCACTCCTTCTCTGAATGTTTTGTAGAATTCTCCAGTGAAACTGTCTGGGCCAGGACTTTTTTTTAGTTGGTAATTTTTTGATGACCTGTTCAATTCCTTCTTTTGTGATGGGCCTATTCAACTTTTTCACATCAATCTGTGTTAGTTTAAGTAAGTGGTGTGTTTCTAGAAATTTGTCCATTTCTTCATATTTTCAAATTTGTTGGAGTACAGTTCTTCATAGTATCCTGATATTATCCTTTTTATTTCA
>NW_006921938.1:3266543-3270125 GCF_000298275.1 Orycteropus afer afer
CTTGTAGGCAGCATATTGATGGGTTTTGTTTTCTTATGCAATCTGCAACTCTCCATCTCTTGAATGGTTCATTTAATCCATTAACATTCAGTGTAATTATTGACAAGTATAATTTCGTTGTTGTTATTTTGCTGTGCGTTTTTTCATGGTGTCCCTGGTTTCTTTGTTCCATATTTTTTTCTGTGCTGAACTCATTATGTTTATGAATCCTGTTATCATTTATTTTGTTGCTGTTGATTTAGTATTTGCTGTGTATTTGTGCTTGTCCTCTTTTTTATTTTTATATGAAGTTTTATCAGTTTTCTCTGAGGCTACCCTATGATTTATATTTTTCTCCCTGAATTTAGAACAGTCCATTCTGTCTTGCAACTCTCTTAATTTCCACCATATAGAAGTTCTGTAACTACACAGTCTTTTCCCTCTTTTTGTTTGTCGTTATCCACATTTACCAATTGATGTCTCTCGTTGCCTGTTTACATCTTGTAAGCTCATTTTGCTTTGGATGTGTCCATAGCTGTTGGTTCTGGGTTATGTCATCTTGTTTATTAAGGGTCGGTTGTTATTTGCTATATTTGCTTCTGTGTTCAAAGTACTCCCTTTAGTGTCTCTTGTAAGGTTGGTCTGGTTTTAAAAAATTCCCTTAGTTTCTGCTTATGTGGAAATCTCCCAATTTCACCATCATATTTGAGGGATAATTTTGCTAGGTATATAATTCTTGGTTGAAAATTTTTCTCTTTTAGGGTTTTATGTATACCATCCCATTGTTTTCTCGCTTGCATGGTCTCTGCTGAGAAATCAGAACTTATTCTTACTGGCTGAGCTTTGTATGTAACATTTTGTTTTTCCCATGCTGCTCTCAGCATTCTTTTTACTTGGTTTTGGTGAGTTTGATGATGGTATGTCTCAGTGATTTTATTTTGAGGTCTATCTTTTTTGGGGTTCGTTGGACTTCCTGAATGGATATGTTCTCCTCTTTCATCATATCAGGGAAGTTCTCCTCCAGCAAATCTTGGGCAATTTTCTCAGTGGTTTTATTTTTCTATTCCTGTTCCCGAATTCCAGTGACACATAGATTATTTCTTTTGATGGTTTCTCACATGAACCTTGGGCTTTCTTCATTTTTTTTTTTTTTTTTTTCCCCTGACTGATCCCTTTTCAAAGAAGTATTCAGGTATTTGTCTTCAATCTCATTAATTTCTTCCATTGCGTCAATTCTACCCCTTTGTCCTTCCAATGTGTTATCTATTTCTAATAATTTAGTATTAATCTTCTGTATTTCTATCTGTAGATTTAGAATCATTTCTAATTTTTCATTTATTTTGTCATTTTTTTCTTGTATTTTCTTCCAAAATTCTTCTAAGGTTTTTTATGTGTTTTCTTTGGTCTCTCTCTCAATCCTTTGAAGATACCTAAATATGATTATTTTGAATTCATTATAAGAGAGTTCCAAGGCTCCTTCTTCCTCAAGGATGTGTTCTGGGTCTGTATCCTGTTCTCTTGTTTCTACCACTTTATCTTGCTTTTTTGTGTGGACTGTGATGGTCTGTTTTTTCTGAGGCATCGTGGTATTGAATTAAGATTTCTGTTATTTATTTGTGAAGAGCAGCCAAGGGTGATTCAGGTTCTTCTTGGTGGCTTTTTTTTATCATTGACCCGTTAGTGGAGAAAGAGGTGCTGGCTCTTGCTCATTAAGTGAAGTTGCAGGAGGTGTGAGTGTACTTGTATCTTACGAGGACTGTTGCTGTATCCCAGTCAGTTAGGAAAAAATTACAATTAAATAACCATTGAAAAAACTATAAGCACATGGACAAAAAATACAGCCTGAAATCACACAACACCAGTAACCCAATAAAAGAAAAAGGGGGGAAAAGAAGAAGAAAACAGATAAATCTGCAATGTCTGAGTATAGGTCACTGAGAGGAAAAAGGTAGAGGAGGAGAATAATCAATACAGAAAACAAACAAAGAAACAAACCAAGAAAACAAAAGAAAATAAAAGCAAAAACAAAACAAACAAAGAAACAAACAAAAAAGACCCAACAAGGGATGGGGTTAACCATGAGAGAAAGGGGAAAAAAAAAAAGATGTAGATTAGGACCTTTTCATTCATGTAGTGCATGTCCGGAGAGTTGTTGGGGTTACTGGAAAGAAGAACCTCTTCTTAAGTCCCTGGAATCTGGTAGAGCGCTGTCTCTTTAGGTTGTCACCAGCTGCTGGTTACGTGTTGATTTGTTTTGTCTTGCTTTTATGGTTCAATATTTTGAAAAGGTAAAACTGGTGTGTTTTATTTTATTATTGATTCAAGTGTGTTGGGTCACACTGCTGTTTTCTTTGTGATGGTAGAATCCCCGTGTGTAGTGTGGGTATGTGTGTCAGTTTGTTGAAAGAGGGTTTAGAGTTTGAAGTGGGAGGTTTTATGGTAATTAGCTGAATATGTTGTCTTCTATTGAGTGAGTGAAGATATTGGCAGAGAACATGGGATTGGAAGAAGGAAAGCTTGGTGTTGCTAGGGTTGGTTTCTAGGGCTTTGAGCAGGCTATTTTTGATGAGGTATTTATTTGCAATAACACGGCTCAACCTCAGGAAAGATTCTGATTTTTAGAGTGTCACAAATTTCTGGCACACTCAAAGATCCTGCCTCTGTGGCCCCACAGCACAAAAGAACTGCTCCAATGCAAAAATCCTGGGAGTGAGGTTTCTTCCCTCTCCCTGTTCCATCTGCCTGTGGTGCTAATGTAATCCTGCCAGACTGCTTATGGCTGGCTCTGGAGTTTGTCTGTGATACCGCCCAGCTGCAGCACCAAAGGTGCATGCAGTTTCAGCTGTGTTAGGGTCAGGGGAGTATCTGTTAGTGACCTGCAGTCCTGATCTTGGTGACAAAGAAAAGCATGATGTCTCCCAGTCTGACCCCAGTCCACTCTGTGACCCACTGGGAGGGGAGGGAACTACCCTTCCTGTTGCAACAGTAAGTTCTCCTCCAAATCTCAGTGGAGGTGTCCATGCCCACCACCAGCACCCAGAAGACCCAAATTTCCTCCAAAAAATCAAGATCAGCTGCTGGAGGCACATCTTTGTCACTGTCCACTGGAATATTAGAGTTGTCGATGGTATGCTGTTATGAGGCCTCCTCCCTCTTGGTTCGGGGATCTCAGGTGTGCACCCTAGCCCAGCACACAGTGATCACTCCAGAAGAGTTTCCAATGCCTCTCTTGGGTACCTGTCTGTCCTCCTCCAGTAGCTCTTTCCTAAATAATCTCCCTGTGCCTTTCCTCTAATTCTGCTCTTCTGTGTTTGATGCACTCCGATTCCGTGAGCTGTTCAGAGCACCAAAATTCCTAATTCAAACTGTTTTGGCTAGTTTTCCAAGACCTTAGATGGCAGAGGGATAAAGTGTGCTGTTCACTGGCATGGCTCCATTTTGAACTCTGCATTTTGAATTTTAATGAGACAATGTTGTTGTTGTTAAGTGTTCTCGAGTCATTTCCGACTCATAGTGACCCTATGCACAGCAGAACGAAATGCTGCCCTATCCTGCGCCAGCCCCACAATCCCTGCTACACTTGAGCTCATCATTGCAGCCACC
>NW_006921938.1:3270622-3271897 GCF_000298275.1 Orycteropus afer afer
TTGACAACCTCAATCTTCTCTCCATTTATTGTGATGCTGCTCATTGGTCCAGTTGTGAGGATTTTTGTTTTCTTTATATTGAGACATAATCCATACTTCAGACTGTGTTCTTCCACCTTCATCAGTAGGTGCCTTAAGTCATCCTCCCTTTCAGCAATCAAAGTTGTATTGTCTGCATATCTCAGGTTGTTAATGATTCTTCCACTTTGAAATTGTGAGACCTGCTAGAAAGTGAGTTCCAGAAGGACAGAAACCTGTGTTTTACAGTGTGAGATGGAACATAATCTGCATGCAGTAGGCATTCAAAATATATAATAACCATATTCCTGAGTTTACAGCTAATATAGCAAGCCTGCTTATATGTCTTAAATGACTAGAAAAAGCATCAGCATTCCTTTATTAAATGTAACTGAATTTAAATGGTATCTATTTTTATGAAAACAAATTTCATTACATTTCATACTAGCAAGTAGTTCGATAGAGCTAAGTTATTGCATAGTCATTAATTTTATCTATAGTTAAAACACACTATTTCTTCTAACTCTATTTGTCTGTTCCTGTGGATAAAGTTGTGATATAATTATGCCCAAGAAAGAGATATTCAGTCAAAATTTGACTTTTTAATTCTCCAGGGAGAGAAAAGAAAATTAAACTTCTGGTAAGATTTAGCAAAAGATGAAACTATTAATTTGAGCATGTTCACAAAGATATACCATCTCACTTGTAAACATTTTTCACTCACTATACCCATTCCTGCATTCACTCATCAGCTCTACAATTTAAATAGACATTGGGAAATCACAAGGGGTCTGAGGCCATCTGGATGCACCAGGTGAAAATTGTTTTCACCCAAGTTGTAAAGATTATGAAATAGGTGTGGAGGTTATTACTATAAAGTGTCTCTAAGAGGATATATTCAATATTGGGAAACACTTTGCAAAGATCCAAAAATATGTAGTAAGAAAACGTGTGTTGGGGACCTTATATTTTGAATTGTGAGTAACCTTGACATTTCTCTGCATCTGTTCATATCTCTCTATGCCAAGTAACTTTTTTTTTTCCATTTTTATTGTGGTGAAAACATACACAAAACATTCACCAACATAACAACTTTCACTTTTATATCCCAGGGTCATAGATGACATTTTTCATGTGCCACATGTTATTGCTACCCTTTTCCAAAATATTCCACCACAACTAGCGTAAACTCAATGCCAACAAAGTCTTCCCCATTTCACCCTCCCTCCTAGCCCTGGTAACCACTAATAATCTTTG
>NW_006921938.1:3278855-3282073 GCF_000298275.1 Orycteropus afer afer
ATGAACATTTCTTCATGTGTTTATTGGCTGACTGGATACCTTCTTTGGTGAAGTGTCTGTTCATGTTTTCTGCCCATTTTTTTTAATTGGATATTTTTTCTTTTTGATGTTAAGGTGTACAATATGTCATTGTTGAATATTTTTTCCCATTCTGTAACTCTCTTTTTATTCCTTCAGAACAGTATTATGATGCACATAAGAATTTGATTTTTAAAAGGTCACAATCATATATTTTATCTTTCCATTGAATAGATGTTGGCCCTTTGTCAAAGATTAGCTGACCAAAGGCCGATGGATCAATTTCTGGGTTCTCAATTCTCTTCCACTGTTCTATGTATCTGTCATTGTAGCAATACTGGGCTGTTTTGATAACTGTGACTGTATAGTAGGTTTTGAGAATGGAGAATTTGAGACCTCTTACTTTGTTCTTAGGAGCTCTGGTAGCATAGTGCCTAAGGCACTTGGCTGCTAACCATAAGGCTCATGGTCCAAACCCACCAGCCACTCCTCAGAAGGAAGATGGGGCAATCTACTTCCGTAGTGATACTGCCTCAGAAACCCAAGGAGGGATCTCTATGAGTTGGGGCTGACTTGATAGCACACAACAACAACTTTGTTGTTATTCAATAATGTTTTGCTTGTCTGAGATTGTTTCCTTTCTGCATAGAATTAGTGACTTTTTTTTTCTATGTCTTTATAGAATGTTGATGAAATCTGAACTGGGATTGTATTGAATGTATAGATTGCATTGAGTAGTACTGACACTTTCATGTGTTCTATCTCCCTATCTGTGACAGTTGGAGTTGTGTGGCAACTTGGCTGGACAAGAATTCTGTGTGGTTTAAGCATTTGTGATGTGGGTTGTTCCAATGATGGGATCAGATGTATATGTTTTTAGGAACAAATCTATTGAAAGGGAGTTTCTCTAGGGTTGTGGTATGCTTCCAGAATATTTATGGACATCCTGGGAAAAGAGACAATTTTCTGTGGATTAAGATTCTGTTGTGCTGTCTACAACTGTCCTTGGGTGAACAATCCACCATTCAGCCTGGTGATCCTGGATTTGTCATTCATTGGTTTCAACAGCCAGTATACTGCCTGCCAACCTTGAGCTCCTCAGCCCCTGCAGCTTTGTGAGTCAGTAAGAGCCTCCAGTTTGACGATTGATCCAAGAACTTGGGACTTGGCAGCTTGTGTAAGTGTGTGAGCCCTTTTCCTAAGATAAATTTTTCTTTCTCTCTATATATAAGCTTTAGTGGTTTTGTTTCTCTAGAGAATCCAGTCTAACACATTCTGTACTTGGCATAGGACTAGAGAGACAAAATCATAAAGATGGGCTTCCTAAATTTGTTCTCCAATTTGATTAAACATAAAGGGACTGATGCCCCTGACCCTGTCTCCATTAGTAAAGAGGGCTCTGCTAATTCATGGCATGAGGTGGCAACATTAATAAGCAAAATAGCACCAATAGATCAAGTACTTTTCAGAAGTGAGGCTCTGAGTGATCACATATTTGATACTTTTCTGCAATTTTGTCAGCATGAGGAGTATACAGAAGTTGGTTGGTTGGTTCTACTTACACTAGACAAAGTGGTGAAAGAGTGGGATGAGTTCAGGACTGTGGAGGCACAGCTTAAGCACCACATAAAAGAACTCAATATTTCTAGCTGTGTTATTAAAGAAAACCTTATTTCTTCTAATAAATAAGGAATAAATATTTTGTCTAGAACTAAAATTGCCAAAAACCAAACCCAGACTCTTATAGTAAGGGTGGCTGAATTACAAAGCCAATTAAATTACCAACCTGGAATTGCATCTGAAGTTAAAGTGAGGGCATCAATTGGGAAAAAAATGGGATCCTGAAACCTGGACTGGGAACATATAGGTAGATAGTCAGGAAGATCAGGATATGGAGCATGTAAATTCTGTTGAATCCCTCCCATCTGAAGGAATTGCTGTAAAACCATCATCCTTTCCGCCTCAGTTTGATGGGATTAAACCAACTGCTCCTGCTGGGTCATTGCCTGAGGCCATGGAAGACATTGCTAGTGTTCTCAGGAACTTCAGAGACCTATAACTAAAGTTAAGTCCAATTGAGCCCCAAGAGGTGAAATTCAAAGTGTGACTGAGGAGGTGGTACACTACATCTGAAAAGACCTACTTGATTTGGTAAAGTTTACAGACAGAAATATAGACAATATGTATGGAAATGGCTACTGAGGGTCTGGGATAAGGGTGCAAGGAATGTAACATTAGATCAGTCTGAGTTTATTGATTTAGGCCCACTAAGTACGGATTTTTTTCCAACAGCTAAGGGAGATAAAATTGTTGGTTTGCCCTAATGTGATGACGTGTTGCTTTGAGTCTCGAGGCTGTGCCACTGGTGTTTCAAACCCAGCAGGGTGGCTATGGTGCACAGGTATCAGCCCAGCTTGCAGACTGAGACAGACAAGGAAGAAGGAAGAATCCATCCACTTCTCAAAGAATTGGACAGGGAAAACCTTATGAATAGCAAAGAAACACTGTATGACACACTACCACATAACTTTATGAATAGTGTGGATAGGTTAGAAGGTTCTCAAAATAGGACTGTGAAAGAGCTGCATCATCAGAGCAAAACCAGCCTTACTCATATGGATAAGGTAAAGCTTTTGAGACCTCCATTTGCTGATGTGGCACCACTCAAATTGAGGAGAAAGAGCTGCAAACATTCTTTAATCATTGGAACATGGAATGTACAAAATATGAAACTAGGAAAATTGGAAATTGTCAAAAAATGAAACGGAATGCATAAAGATTGATATCGTAGGCATTAGTGAGCTGAAATGGACTAGTTTTGGACATTTTGAATCAGACAACTGTATGATCTACTATGCCGGGAATGACAATTTGAAGAAGAATGACGTGGCATTCATCATCACAAAGGTTATTTCAAGATCTACCCACAAGTACAATTCTGTCAGTGATAGGATTATATCCATATGCCTACCAGGAAGACCCGTTAATATGACTATTATTCAAATTTATGCCCCAACCACCAAAGCCAAAGATGAGGAAATTGAAGATTTTTATCAAATTCTGAACTCTGAAATTGAATGAACATGGAATCAGGATGTGTAAATTATCACTAGTGACTGAAATGCAAAAGTTGGGAACAAAGAAGAATCACCGGTAGTTGGAAAATTTGGCCTTGGGGACAGAAATAATGCTGGTACTCG
>NW_006921938.1:3283852-3289482 GCF_000298275.1 Orycteropus afer afer
GCCAATGGATGCAGCAGTCAGGACATTAGATAATGTGTAGCACTGGGCAGGTCGGCAACAAAGGAACTCTTTCAAGTGCTGAAGAGCAAGGATGTCTCCTTGAGGACTAAGGTGTGCCTGATACAGTCCATGAAATTTTCAATCCCCTTGTATGCATGTGAGAGCTGAACAATGAATAAGGAAGACCGAAGAGGAGTTGATGCTTTTGATTTGTGGTGCTGGTGAAGAATGCTGAAAGTATCATGGACTGTTAAAAGAACTAACAGATCTGTCCTGGAGGAAGTGCCACTGAAATGCTCATTAGATCAAGTAAATGGCTAGATCAAGAATGGCTAGACTTCATCTCACCTACTTTGGTTATGTTGTCAGAAGGGACCATTCCCTGGATAAGGATGTCATGCTTGGTAAGGTGGAGGTTCGATGAAAGAGGGGAACACCTTCAACGAGATGGATGACACAGTGGCTGAGACGATGGGCTCAAATATAGCAGGGATCATGGAGCTGGTATGGGATCGGGTGGTGTTTTGCTCTGCTGTGCATGGGGTCTCTATGAATTGGAAACAATTTGATGGCACTAACAACAGCAAAGCATGTATTCTTCATTCACTGTTTCAGCTCAAGAGGTTAGGAAAGGATCTAATAGTTTATTTGGTTGGCTTACTGAGGCATGGATTATGCGGTGGCCTACCTTAAGTCAAGTTGAATTACCAGACCTGCCTTGGTATAATGTAGAAGAATGTATCCAGAGGCTTAGGGAAATTGGCCTGTTAGAATAGATTTATCAGATTAGACCCCTGGAGCCAGGAATGGAGGGTCCAGTGGACACATCTTTCACCAGTATGGTGAAGAATAAATTTGTGAAGGGAGCTCCAGCATCCTTGTAGACTGCTGTGATTGTTATTGTATGTAACCCAGATTTGACAGTGGGAACTTCCATAATTGGACTAAGACACCTAACTATGATGGGGCTAATTCACCCCCATTGTAGTAGGGGCCAAGTGGCAGCAGTCAATCGACAAAGAGAAGGTGGGAGTGGTTACCATAATGGACAGCAGAGTTGAAACAGTAATCAGAATACTGACTCATGTTGAATTATAGCATTGGCTACTTGAGCATGGTGTTCCTAGTAGTGAAATACATGGCAAACCTATTAAATATTTACTTGATCTGTATAGACAGAAGAATTCTATGTCACATGAACAGCAGCCTAGATTAAATCACCGGAATACAGAGTCATGGCCTCTCAATCAATTCCCAGATTTGAGGCAATTTACAGACCCACATCCCCTTGAATGAAGATGAGTCCAGGTCCCTTTGAGGAAAGACCCCGCTATATTGCCAAAAATTTATAATGTCAATCTTTCTCCCAGTCTTACCCACAGAGATCTGAGGCCTTTTCCGAGAGGGACTGTTTATTGAGGGTAAGGAAATAATCAGACTTTTTGGGGATTACTGGACACTGGCTCTGAACTGACACTAATTCTAGGAAACCCAAATCATCATTGTGGCCTACCAGTCAGAGTGGGGGCATATGGAGATCAAGTAGTTGATGGAGTCTTAGCTAAGGTGCATCTCACAGTGGGTCCAGTGGGTCCCCAAACCCATTCTGTAGTGATTTCCCCAGTTCCAGAATGCATAATTGGAATAGATGTACTGAGCAATTGGCAGAATTCCCACATTAGGCTCCTGACATGTGGAGTAAGGGCTATTATGGTAGAAAAATCCAAATGGAAGTCATTAAAACGGCCTCTGCCTTCAAAAATAGTAAATCAAAGTAATATCACATCTCTGGAGGGGTTGCAGAGATTACTGCCACCATCAAGGATTTGAAAGATGCAGGGTGATGGTTCCTAAATCGTCCCCACCAAATTCACCTATTTGGCCTGTCCAAAAAAAACAGGTGAATCTTGGAGAATGACAGTAGATTATCATAAACTTAATCAGGTGGTGACTCTAATTTCAGCTGCTGTTCCTGATGTAGTTTCATTTCTTGAGCAAATTAGTACATCTCCTGATACTTGGTATGCAGCTATTGATCTGGCCAATGCCTTTTTCTCAATACCAATTTCAAAGGACCATCAGAAGCAGTTTGCCTTCAGCTGGCAAGGACAACAATACATTTTCACAGTGCTTCCTCAAGGGTATATCAACTCCCCAGCACTATGTCATAATTTAGTCCATAGGGATCTTGATCACCTTTCCTTTCCCAAAGAGATCATTTTGGTCCATTATACTGATGACACTATGCTGATTGGACCTTGTAAGGAAGAAGTTTTAATGACTGTGGATTTATTGTTGAGACATGTGCTTGCTAAAGGTTGGTAAACTAACCAAACAAAAATTCAGGGACCTTCCACATCAGTGATACATGTAGGGCTTCAATTATGTGGAGGATGTCAATATAGTCCTACTACAGTGAAGGATAAGCTATTGTATCAGGCTTCCCCCACAACTAAAAAGAAGGAACAATGTCTGGTGGGCCTCTTTAGATTTTTGGAGGCAACATATCTCTCATTTTGGTGTGTTGCTGTGGCCTATTTATCATGTTACTCAGAAAGTTGCTAGTTTTGTGTGTGGCCCAAAGCACCAGAAGGCTCTGCAACAGGTTCAGGCTACCATGCAGGCTGCTCTGCCACTTGGGTCATATGATTCAGCTGATGCAATGGAGCTTGAAGTGTCTGTAGTAGGAGAGATGCTGTTTGGAATCTTTGGCAGGTCCCTATAGGTGAATCACAATGCAGACCCTTGGGGTTTTGGAGCAAAGCCCTGCCATCCTCTGCAGATAACTACTCACCTTTTGAGAAACAGCTTTTAGTTTGTTATTGGGCTTTAGTAGAGACTGAATGCTTAACCATGGGCCACCAAGTAACCATGAGGCCTGAGCTGCCCATCATGAACTAGGTGTTGTCTGATCCACAATCATAAATTTGGACATGCATCATTAAATGGAAGTCATATATCAGAGATCAGGCTTGAGCAGGACCTGAAGGCACATGTAAATTGCATGAGGAAGTGGCCCAAATGCCTATGGTCTCCACTCCAGTCATATTACCTTCCTTTTCCCAGTCTGCACCTATGGTCTCATTGGAAATCCTCATGAAAAATTGACTGAGGAAGAGAAAACTCATGCCTGGTTCACAGATGGTTCTGCATGATATGCAAGCACCTCTTAAAAGTGGTCAGCAACAGCAATGCAGCCCCTTTCTGGGACTTCCTTAAGGGCAATAGTGAAGGGAAATCTTCCCAATGGGCAGAAATTTGAGCCTTGCAAAAGGCTGTTCACTTTGCATGGAATAAGAAATGGCCAGATGTGTGATTATATATGGATTCATGGGCTGTGGCTAATGGCATGGCTGGATGGTCTGGGACTTGGAAGGAGCATGATTAGAAAATTGGTGACAAGGATGTATGGGGAAGAGGTATATGGATAGATCTCTCTGAATGGGCCAAAGGAGTAAAGATATTTGTGTTTCATGTGAATGCTCACCAAAAGGAGACCTTGGTAGAGGAGGACTTTAACAATCAGATGGACAGGATGACATGTTCAGTGGAAACCAGCCATTCATTTTCTTTAGCTACTCCTGTCATTGCTCAATGGGCTCATGAACAAAGTGGCCATGGTGGCAGAGATCGAGGTTATGCATGGGCTTAGTAACATGGACTCCTACTTACCAAGGCTGATTTGGCTACTGGCATTGCTGAGTTCCCAATCTGCCAGCAGCAGAAACCAACACTGAGTGTGTGATATGGAACCATTCCTTGAGGGTAATTAGCCAGCCACCTAGTGGCAGATTGATTACAGTGGACCACATCCATCATGGAAAGGACAGCGTTTTGTTCTTACTGGAATAGATACTTATTCTGGATATGGATTCTCCTTCCCTGAATGCAATGCTTCTGTCAACTCTACCATCCGTGGACTTAAAGAGTGCCTTATCCACCATCATGGTATCCCACACAGCATTGCTTCAGATAAAGGGACTCACTTCACAACAAATGAACTGTGACAATGAGGCTATGTTCATGGAATTCACTGGTCTTACCATGATCCCCATCATCCTGAAGCAGCTGGCTTGATAGAATGATGAAATGGCCTCCTGAAAACACAATTATGGTGCCAGCTAGGTGGCAATACCTTGAAGTGTTGGGGCAAGGTTCTCCAGGACACTGTATATGCTCTAAACCAGCATCCAATGTATGGTTCTGTTTCTCCAATAGCCAGAATTCACTGGCCCAGGATCCAAGGAGTGGAACTGGGGTGGTACCACTCACTATTACCCCTAGTGACCCACTCAAAGAATTTTTACTTCCTGTCCCTGCTACCCTGTGCTCTGCAGGTCTAGAGATCTTAGTTCCAAAGGGAGGAACATTCCCACTTGGAGACACAATTCTGATAGCACTGAAGTGGAAATTAAGAGTGCCACCCCACCCTTTTGGTTTCCTCATGCCTCTGGATCAACAGACAAAGAAGGGCATTACTGTACTATCTGGTGTGATAGATCCTGATTCCCAAGGGGAAATGGGACTGACATTATATAATGGAGGTAAAGAAGAATATGTCTGGAATACAAGAGATTCTTTAGGATATCTGTTAGTATTACAATGCCCTGTGACTAAAGTCAATGGAAAATTACAGAAACCCAATTCTGATATGACTGTTAATGGCCCAGACCCTTCAGGAATAAAAGTTTGTGTCGCCCCACCAGGCAAAGAGCCACGACCAGCTGAGGTGCTTGCTGAGGGCAAGGGAAATACAGAATGGGTGGTGGAAGAAGGTAATTCTGAATATCACCTATGACCATGTGACCAGTTGCAGAAACAAGGACTGATTGTTTTATTTCTTCATTGTACATATGCATAACACATTTTTGTTTCCTTCTGTTATGAACTGTGAAATGCAAATAAGGTTAATGTGTTTCAGTTGTATGTGTGTTAGTGTATCAGGTTAAGCACAAATATGACTTTATAATTGTCCTTATTTGGAGATTATATATGGTTAAGAAGATGTGTACAACTGCCAAGTTGACAAGGGGTTGACTGTGATAGTTGGAACTATCTGTCTTCTTGGCTGGATGACAATTCTGAGTGGTTTAACAATTGTGATGTGAGTTGTTCCAATAATGGGATCAGATGTATATGTTTTGAACAGCCAGTCTGTTGAAAGGGATTTTCCCAAGGGGTGTGGCCTGCTTCCAGTATATTAATGGATATCCTGGGGGAGAAAAAAAAAAAAAAAAACACTCTTCTCTGGATCGGGATTCTGTTGTGCTGTCTACAACTCTCCGTGAGACGACAATCGACCATTTGGCCTTGATATATTGGATTTCTCATTTGTTGGAGTCAACAGCCAGTATACTGCCTGCCAACATTGAGTTCCTTAGCCTCTGCAATTGTGTGAGTTGGGAAAAGCCTCCACCTTGACATTTGATCCAAGAACTTGGGATTTACCATCTTCTATAAGTGTGTGCAGAAGGAAGATGGGTCAATCTACTTCTGTAGTGATACTGCCTCGGAAACCCAAGGAGGGGTCACTATGAGTCGAGTCTGACTTGATGGCACACAACAACAACAACAACATAAGTGTGTGAGCCATTTTCCTAAGATAAATTTCTCTTTCTCTATATATATAA
>NW_006921938.1:3290427-3299358 GCF_000298275.1 Orycteropus afer afer
TGAATGATTGGCAGAATTCTCCAGTGAAACCATCTGGGCCAAGACATTTTTTTTTTGGTCATTATTTTTATGATCTGTTCATTTTCTTATTTTGTTATGGGTTTGTCCAAATGTCTACCTCAGTCTATGTTAGTAATATCTTTCCAGAAATCTTTTCATTTCTTCTAGGTTTTCAAATTTTTTGGAGTATAGTTCTTTATAGTATCCTGATATTATTCTTTTTATTTCTGTTGATTCTGTTGTGAAATCACCCATTTCATTTTTTATTAATATTTGCCTCTTCTCCTTTTCCTTTGTTAAATTTGCCAATGTTTTGTTGATTTCATTAATCTTTTCAAAGAATCAACTTCTAGTCTTGTTGATTTTTTTTCTATTCTTTCTATTTTCTCTTTCATTTATTTCTGCTCAAATCTTTGTTATTTGTTTTATTCTGATGACTGGAGGCTTTTTTTTGCTGCACTTTTTCTAATTGTTGGAGATATTGAGTAAGGTGTTGATTTTGACTCTTGTTTTTTGATAAGTGCATCTATGACTATAAATTGCATTTTGATCACTGCTTTTTCTGTGTCTCAAAGATTTTGCTATTTTCATTTTTGATTCAAGAAAAATCATTCTTTATGCAAAAAAGATAATAATAACAAAAACAAAATAGTCAATAGAGACTATAGCTTAAGAACAAAATTGAATGTGTTGTAGAGAAGACAGAAACCAAAAAAAAAGTAAGAGTGCAACTAAAATCAGTAAGGGTGTGTGTCAGGGTTGTATCCTTTAACCATACTTATTTTATCTGTATGCTGAGAAAATAACGCAAGAAGCTGGACTATATGATGAACATGACATCAGGATGGAAGAAGACTCATTAACAACCTGCTATATATAGATGACACAAATGTGCTTGCTGTAAGCAAAGAGAACTTGAAGCACATACTGATTTTGATTAAAGACAAGATCCTTCAGTGTGGGTTACACCTCAACATAAAGTAAACAAAAATCCTCACATCTTGGCTAACAAGAAACATGCTAAAATGAGAAAAATACTGTTGAGTTGATCCTGACTCATAGTAACCTCTCCTTGGGTTTCTGAGATGCTATCTCTATGGAAGTAGGTTGCCCAATCTTCCTTCTGAGGAGTGACTGGAGGGTTTGAATCACCAGTCTTCTGGTTAGCTATCAAATGCCTTAGGCACTATGGCACCAGAGTTCCCATAGAGAAGACAGAGACTAAAATTCCATCCTCTTAGAGCAGTTGCCAACAATGAGTGTTTGGAGTTTTAGAGAGTAAGAGCTCTAAAGATGTCATTTAAATCATAAATGAGGAAGTTAGAGAAAAGGAAACCTATAGTAGTGTTTCTAATAGGATTAATTCATTACTTTTAAATACTCTTTATTGATAATATTGTGAAGAATGGGAATTCCAGAACACTTAATTGTGCTCATTTGGAACCTGTGCATAATAAAAGCAACAGCTGATCAAACAGAATAAGGGGAAACTTTATGGCTTAAAATCAATAAGCGTGTGTGCCAGGGTTGTATCCTTTAACCATACTTATTCTACCTGTATGCTGAGTAAATAATCCAAGAAGCTGAACTATATGAAGACTATGACATCAGGATGGAAGAAGATTCATTGACAATCTGCCATATATAGATGATACAAGTGTGTTTGCTGAAAGCAAAGAGGACTTGAAGTACATACTGATTTAGATTAAAGACAAGACCCTTCAGTGTGGGTTACACCTCAACATAAAGAAAATAAAAATCCTCACAACTTGGCCAATAAGAAACATGATAAATTGAGAAAAATTAAAGTTGTCAAGGATTCCATTTTTCTTGGATCCATAATCAATGCCCATGGAAGCAACAGTCAAGAAATCAAATATTGTATTACATTGGGAAAATCTCTTGAAAAAGACCTCTTTAAGGTGTTAAAAACAAAGATACCTCCTTGAGGATTAAGATATACCTGGCCGAATGCATGGTATTTTCAAAGGCCTCATATACATGTGAAACCTGGACAATGAATAAGGAAGACTGAAGAAGAATTGATGCATTTGAATGATGGTGTTGGAGAATATTGAATATTATCATGGATTGCCAGAACATATCTGTTTTTAAAGAAATATAGTCAGAAAACTCCTGAGAAAGGAGGATGGTGAGACATTGTTTCATATATTTTGGTCATGTTATCAGGAGGAACCAGTGTCTACAGAAGGATATCATGTTTCATAAAGCAGGTCAGCGAAAAAGAGGAAGACCCTCAACAAGAAGGATTGAGACTGTGGATAAAGCAATGGGATCAAACATATCAATGATTCTAAGGATTGCTCACAACCTGTCATTGTTTCTTTTAATTGTACATAGGGTTGTTATGAGTCAAAACAACAACCATATATGAAACCCTAGGTCTTTTCCAAATAACATCTTAGAACTGAAACTTCAAGTAAAAACAAAATCTAGCATGTGATTTGGAAGAATGAGGTCATGTAATCCATGTTTTCAATGAATACTTTTAGATATAGAGGAATTAAGCATTGTTTCTATGGATAAAATATTTGGAATAAAGTTTCCTCCAGAGTCAGTTTTTACCCCCTACAAATAAAACCTTCGAAAGTAGAAACATACAAGTATCCTCTGCTTTTTGAAAGTTTTCTTTACACCACTTAGGTTTTACAAACATTTTTGTTAACTGAAGGAAATATGAGGATTTTGGATTTTACAAAACAAGGTGTAAAACAAAACTAGTGTTGAGCATTTGTTTTGCAGTGAATTATTAAAGAGATAATGTGAACTTCAATCAGCAAGAATGATGCTGTCAAGATCCTTCTCCCAAGTACTATACCCAGCATCTCAGTATCAAACTGCCGTGGTTTCAACTATGTCTATGAACACTGGATATTAGTGTGATTTTAGTTTTTATGTTCTTTGGTATAATTTGGTAACTTATTTTTGGGGTCTTGGAATGCAAAAAAAAAATTCCAATTTAAGTTAATGATAGTTACTGTTCTTTACATCATTTCAGCTTACAAAATTTCTGCAGAATGCCCCAGAAATTTACCAGAAATCCTGGTAAATCTCTCTGCTGTTTTATCATTAAGAATTTTATACTAAGTCCTTTGAAATCAATAAATAGCTTACTTGATATTTCAGAATTATGAGGACTTCTGTTGGAAAATACTCAATGAGGGAATATGTTTTGCTTATTGAAGGAAAAAGCAAGATATATCTTGAATGACTTCAATGTAATGTTTTGTATAGATCGACTGAATAAGACTATCCTTAAGTTAAAGGTACAAAAGTACACCAGACAAACATTCTTCAAATAATCATATTGTGATATTCTTTAAAGAAGCATATTGTGATACTGATGCAAATCCCGTCAATTGTAAATGTACATCCAATATTCCATAAGGAATCAATCAACTAATTGCTCCTATTAATTTCATTTAGTAATTTTTTATTTCAAAATTAATTTTAAATAAATAATGGAAGATATCTAAATGGTTATTTTGTTTAAGGAAGTCTACTGAGAGGTGCAATGGTTAAGTGTTTAACTGATAATGGAATGATGGGCAGTTTGAACCCACCAGCCAATCCATTGGAGAAAGATGTGGTATTCTGCTTCTTAAAGATGGAAAAATGATAAATAAATAAAACACACCATACCCAGTGCAGACAAACCAATTCCAAATGTAACAACTTTATAGGACAGAGTAGAACTATCCTGTAGGGTTCCCAAGGCTATAAATCTTTACAGAAGCAACAGAAGCAAATTGTCACATCTTTCTCTCAATGGGCAGCTGGTGTGTTGAACTGCCAACTTTTCTGTTAGCGGCCAGGTACTTGAGCCACTGCACCATCAGGGCTCCTTCTGTAAAGATTGCATCCTTGAAAACCCTGTGGGGCAACTCTGTCCCATAGAGTCATTATGAGTCAGAATTGACTCAACAACAATGGATACATTTTACTTCAGAGATTAGCATTTTATTGTTTAATTAGAAATACACTTATATGATTTCCAAAGCAATTTCAATTTGATTTGTTAATTTAAATGTCATGTATTAAATGATCCCTTTGTAATTATTATTTTAAGTTTATTGCATCAAAGTAGATTTCGATTCTATTCCAAAATTTACATTTTTATTGAAGTTAAATTATCTTTTTGGTAATGGTAAAAATTAGATCTTATGATTGTTTATTTTACATGAACTTCCTCTGCTTACAAAATAATTTTGTGCTTATACTACAAAATCATGCATCCATGATACATTTACAGTGGGGAAGGTAAGAGATATTAAAGTGCTGAATAATATATTGTATTCTGCAGACTCTGAAACAGGTGCAACTTTAAATTTAGTAGTTTATGTCACAGAATATTTAATCAGATTCATTATGCTATCTGATGGTCTGAAATTATTAATATATGAAAACTAGTATAGAATCATCTTCAGATGCACTATCAGTATCCTGTATAATCTTTTAAGTTTATTTTTAATAATTATCTTAATTTATATGTCAAAACTTAAGAGATGATATACCATTTGACCTAGCAAATGGTATATCTTTATCAGAAATATTTATATTAATTTATGGAAAGAAGTTAATGGTAGTATTTTCGTAGTAAAATAATAATTCTATCAATCATCTGTCAGTTTGTCTTCCTATGGTTCCTTGCATGCTTCTGTGATACTGGGAAATACGCCATCAGTATTTCAAGTACCAAAAGGGTTAATTGTGGTAGACAGGTTTCAGGAGAGCTTCCAGGCTAAGACATACTAGGAAAGAGCCTGGGGCAGTCAACTTCAGAAAGAAACCATCCCCTGAATAATTTAAATAAATAAGGTAAAAATTAAACTATAGAAATGTCTGATTCAATATTATTATTTTTAATATTTTGTAGATATTATAACACTATTTTTAAAATTATTCACTGTCATAGGAAAACGTTTTTGTGGATAATGATAAATGAATATTTTATAACACATGACTAGATATTGAATATGTTACATTTTGTGTGTGGGTGTAGTTATAATAGACATCAAAATTTGAAATGCAAACCATATTAATAACATTTCTTATTTTGTAATGTTATTTAGAGTGATTTGTTTTCCTTTTTTTTGTCTGTAATTTCTATATTAATCAGTCATTTATATTTAACTTAAGCTAATTGTCTACACAATTAAAAATAAATTGTGCTTTAAAAAATACTATTTTTATTAAATTATTTTTATACAATATTTTCTATAAATACTTGTATTAGTGTGTTTGTTTTTATTGATAAACTGTAGAGTTCAAGCTAGATAAAGGGACAAAAAATGAAGTCAGACTATGAAGAAAACAAATGCTATTTAAATGAACAACCATGGTTCCTAAGAATCTTACAAAATTTAAATCAATATCAAAATAAATCTCATTATTCCCCCTTTATGTGTATAAATTTATGGAAGAGAAAGATAATGAAAATCAGTTGTGGCAGTTTTTATGCTGCAAAGTGGTGAGAGCCTTAAAAGAATTTCCTTTCTTTAGTTAATAAAAAAAAAAAAAAAAGAAGAAGAAAACAAAACACGAAACTCACTGCCACTGAGTCAATTCGAATCACAACGACCCCTCCTTGGATTTGGAGGTGGTATCTCTGTGGAAGTAGATTGCCCAATCTTCCTTCTGAGGAATGGCTAGGGGTTTGAACCACCAGACTCCTGGTTTACCTATATATATATATATATATATATATACACGTTTGCAATGAAGAAGCATATCACTCTGCAGAGTCAAATGAACAGAAAAAATAATTGAGGAAGGAACACAGAACATGATTGTACTACTTCCACTTAATGAAGAATGATTATTACGGTGTCTGTTGTAAAATAACTTTTTGAAATTTAAAAGAACAAATATGTCACATTGAGGACTAAGGTGCAACTGACTCAAATCATGGTGTTTTCAATCACTTCATATGAATGTAAATGCTAGACAATGAATAACTAAGACTGAAGAAGTTAATGGCTTTGAATTATGGTGTTGGTTAAGAATATAGAATATACCATTGAATTCCAGAAGAATAAACAAATTTGTCTTGGAAGAAGTACACCCAGAATGCTTCTTAGAAGCCAGGATGGTGAAATTTTGTTTCTTATACTTCAGTTATATTATTGGAAGGGACTGGTCCTTGGAGAAGAAGATCATGCATGGTAAAGTATAGATAGAGTCAGTGAAAATGGGGAAGGCTTCAATAAGATGAATTGACACAGTGGCTACAACATTGATCACAAATATAGCAATGATTTTGAGTTTGGTGCAAGGAGAGGGCAACATTTCATTCTGTTGTACATAGGGTTTCTGTGAATCAGAACTGTCTCAATGATACCTAACAACAACAACATCATGGACTCCTGTTATCCTGCAAGAACATGAAGGACCTGCTTTAGGTTAAAATTTAAACAGTATCTGGCAAATCAGGACACTGAAACATTCTAGTTTCTCTGTAACACTTCTGTGCTGGTCTTTGATCCTGCAAGATTCCTTTTTATGGGAGCTTATACGTTTCCTGCTTATTTAAGCCAATGACACTGATATTCTAACCTAAAGTAAAAAAAATATTTGAACTGATACATTGTTTTCAGATGACCTGAAGTGAAGTCTTGGTTTCACAGAGATATAGAAGTATCAAGATATTCAGTTGCATCTGTAAGGAGCTAGAACTAGAAATAGAAAATCCATTGGGGAAAAAAATAATGGAATCATAGTCACTATTTCTGTCTAACCTTTGTGTCAATATATTAAAACTTGTGTTCTTCCATTTTGTCTTCATCTTATATGTGCAACCTCTTCATTTATCATGTCTCACTCTGTGTCTCACTGTACTCTGTCACTCCCGCTCTCCAGAGGTTCTTCCACATTGCCCCTGATTTGAAGTTCAAAAAAATATCTGTGCTGATGCCCAATTTCCTATTTGAAACTCCCAGGATATAGATTTCTGATATTTTCTGAACTGATAATTACCTCTTCAAAAATATTTTTTTTTTTTCAAATATTAAATATGGGAGAGAAAAGTGGCATTGACAATGTTAAAATATCTTCCTCTATTCCAGATATTGCAAGTTTTCTTATTTTTTTCTGCTGACCTTATTGTTTGTCTGGAGGGCACAGCCATTTTGATTATTTACACGTGGCAGCCATTTTGGATATTAAAAGTGACAGAGACACAGCCATTTTGAATGTTTACAAGCAGTGGCTATTTTGGATGTTTAAAGGACCAAGGAGGGCAAAGCCATTTTGAACATTTACAAGGGGTGGCCATTTTGGATATTTAAAGTGACCGAGGATGCAGCTGTTTTGAATGTATACAAGTAGCAACCATTTTGGATTTTAAAGTGATAGCATTCTCATTTGGATTCTAGGGACCTGAGAACAGGCAACAAGGCAGGAAGTAGGGAGAGAACAATAGAAAGGACCTAAGAACAGGCAGTGAGGTGGGAAGAAGGGAGAGGACAAAAAAAGGCAAAGGGGACTGGAACAGATCAAGGAGTCAGCTGCAGGGAAACAGGTGAAGAAAGGGAACCCAGGCCACCCTCCACAAGAAGCAAGGCAGGAAGCAGGGAGAGGATAGAAAAGGCAAAGGGGACTGGAACAGATAAGAAGTTAGCCGCAGGGATCCAGGTAAGGGTGGTTGGAGAGTTTCCAACAGCTAAGGAGAAAAACTTGTCTGTTGGTTTGTCCTACTGTGGTGACATGTTGCTGTGAGTCTTGAGGCTGTGCCACTGGTGTTTCAAACCCAGTGGGGTACACCTGTTGCATAGGTATCAGCCTGGCTTACAGACTGAGACAGACTAAGAAGGAGGAGGCCATCCACTTCTCAAAGAATTGGCCAGGGAAAACTTTGTGAATAGCAGAGAAACCCTGTCTGATACAATACTGTGTAACTTTATGAATAGTCCAGAAACATTGTCCAATAAAGAGGAGGAAGATGAATTACATAACTTAGATGGCTCTCAAAGTAGGACTAGGAAAGAGCTGCATTACCAGAGTAAAACAGTTTTACTCATATGGATAAGGTAAAGCTTTTGAGAACTCCATTTGCTGCTGTAGCACCACTCAAATTTAAGAGAAACAGAAGTGAACATCCATTAATAATCAGAACATGGAATGTACGAAGTATGAATCTAGGAAAATTGGAAGTTGTCAAAAATGAAATGGAATGTGTAAAGATTGATATCCTAGGTATTAGTGAGCTGAAATGGACTGGTTTTGACCATTTTGAATCAGACAATAATATGATCTACTATGCCGGGAATGACAGTTTAAAGAGGAATGGAGTGGCATTGATCATCACGAAGGATGTTTCATGATCTGCCCTGAAGTACAATGCTGTCAGTGACAGAATAATATCCATACACCTACAAGGAAGAACTGATAATATGATTATTAATCAAATTTATGCACCAAACATCAAAGCCAAAGATGAAGAAATTGAAGATTTTTATCAATTTCTGCAGTCTGAAATTGACCAAACATGCAATCAGGATGTGTTAATCATTAGTGGTGACTGGAATGCAAAAGTCGGAAACAAAGAAGAATCACTAGTAGTTGGAAAATTTGGCCTTGGTGACAGAAATAATGCTAGAATTCACTTGGTAGAATTTTGCAAGACCAACGACTTGTTCATTGTAAACACCATTTTGAACAACACAAATGATGGTTGTACACGTGTATTTCACCAGATGGAACACACATCAGATCAGATTGACTACATCTGTGGCAAGAGGCAATGGAAAAGCTCAATATCTTCAGCCAAAAACAGGCCAGGAGCTGATTGTGGAACAGACCATCAACTGCTCGTATGCAAGTTCAACTTGAAGTTAAAGACAATTAAAACAAGTCCATGAGAGCCAAAATATTATCTTGAATATATCCCTCCTGAGTTTAGAGACCATCTAA
>NW_006921938.1:3299927-3300929 GCF_000298275.1 Orycteropus afer afer
GAAGTCAAAGCTGCAATGAAAGAATTGGCAAAAACAAGGCTCTGGAAATCAACAGAATACCCATTGAGATATTTCAAAAAACAAATGCCACACTGGTGGCACTCAATTGGTTATGCCAAGAGCTATGGAAGACAGCTACCTGGCCAAATGACTGAAAGAGATCCATATCTGTACCCATTCCAAAGAAAGGTGATCCCACAGAATGTGGAAATTATCTAACAATATCATTAATATTGCATGCAAGTAAGATCTTACTGAAAAAATTCAAAAACAGTTGCAGTAGTATATTGACAGAGAACATCCAGAGGTACAAGCTGGATTCAGAAGAGGATGCGGAACAAGGGATATCATACCTGCTGTCAGATGGATCTTGACTCAAGGCAAAGAATACTAGAAACATGTTTACTTGTGCTTTATTGATTATGCAAAGGCATTTGATTGTGTGGATCATGACAAATTGTGTATAACATTGAGAAGAAGGGGAATTCCCGAGCACTTGATTGTACTCATGAGGAACCTGTACCTTGACCAGGAGGCTGTTGTTCACATAGAACAAGGGGATACTGGATGATTTAAAATCAGGAAGTGAGTGTGTTTGGGTTGTATCCTTTCCCCATACTTATTCAATCTATATGCTGAGCAAATAATCCGAGAAGCTGGACTATATGAAAAACGTGGCATCAGGATTGGAGGAAGAATCATTAACACCTGCGACACACTGATGATACAACTTTGCTTGCTGAAAGTGAAGATGACTTGAGGGACTTACTGATGAAGATTGAGGGACTTAGTCTTCAGTATGGATTACATCTCAATATAAAGAAAACAAAAATCCTCACAACTGGACCAATAAGCCACATCAAAATAAAAGGAGAAAAAGTTGAGGTTGTCAAAGAATTCACATTGCTTGGTTTTAAAATTGAGGCCAATGGAAGAAGCAGTCAGGACTTTAGACTACATGTAGGTCAGCTGCGAAGGACTCTTTCAAGTGCTGAGGAGCAA
>NW_006921938.1:3301621-3302862 GCF_000298275.1 Orycteropus afer afer
TTTTTTTTTTTTTTTGCAGTGTTCTCTCCTCTCCCCTCCTACCCCTGGCAAGTGACAAAGAAAGTGTCCCTCCATATATAAACATTTACTTGATTTTTTACATAATGAACTAATACTATATTATTTGCTCAGCATTATATTTCACTCAGCATAATGTTCTCCAAGTTCATCAATATTATGCAGTGTTTTCTAGACTCTACATTATTCTTTAGTGCTGCATAGCATTTCATTGTGTACCATAGTTTGGTCATCCACTCTTCCATTAATGGGCACATAGGTTGTTCTGCTATTATAATAGCAGCACTATTGTAAATAGTGCTGCGATGAACATGGATATGCATATATCTGTTCCTGTCCTGGGTCTCACTCTCTAGGATATATACTTAGTAATGGGATTGCTGGGTCAAATGGTATCTCCAATATCAGCTTCCCAAGGAGTCACCATACTGCTTTCCACAGTGGTTGCATCACTTCCTAGTCCCACCAGCAGTGGATGAAAGTCCTAATCTCTGCACATCCCTGCCAGCCTTTGTTATTTTCTGTCTCATCGAACCTTGCAATCAGTGCTGGGGTGAGATAATATCTCACTGTTGTTTTGATTTGCATCTCTCTGATGGCCAATGATCATGAGCATCTCTTCATGTGTTTGCTGGCCATGTGAATAATCTCCATGGTGAAGTGTCTATTCATGTCTTCTGCCCATTTTTCAATTGGATTGTTAATTCCTTTGGTGTTGAGGTTTTGGAATTTTCTACAAATCTTAAAGATAATTCTCTTGCCAGGTATCTAATTATCGACAAGTATGAATTTTCTGCTGTCTTTTTGTTATGTGTTTTTTTGTACTGTTGATTTCTTTGTTCCATATAATTTTCTGTGCTGAGCTCATTTTGTTTATGAATTGTGTTATCACGTTCTTCATTGTTATTGTGTTAGCATTTGCTAAATATTTGTACTGGTCCTCTTTTTGATTTTGATGTGAAGGTTTTTCATTTTTCTTTGAGGTTATCCTGTGATTTATAGTTTTCGTCCCAAGTTTAGAACAGTCCGTTCTATCTACTAGTTGTCTTGACTTCCCTACCACTTGGAAGTTCTGTAACTACATAATTTTTTCTCACTTTTTGGTTTGTAGTTATCCTCATTTTTGAATTAATGTCTCTGGTTCCCTGTTTACAATCTTGTAGGTTTATTTACTTTGGGTATTTCCATAGCTGGGTTGGTTTTTGGATTATGTCATCATGTGT
>NW_006921938.1:3303329-3303896 GCF_000298275.1 Orycteropus afer afer
CCACATGAACCTTAGGCTTTCTTCATTTTGTTTTGATCTTTTTTCTGTTTGATCCCTTCCCAAAGATGTATTGAGGTATTTGCCTTCAATCTCACAAATTCTGTCTTCCATGGATTCAATTCTATTCCTCTGCCCATTCAATGTGTTATCTATTTCTGAAAATTTATTATTAATCTTCTGGATTTCTTTGTGTATATTTTGTATCAATTTTAATTTTTTATTTATTTTGTCATTTTGTTCTTGCATTGTCTTTTGAAATTGTTCTAAGGCTTTCTTTGTGTTCTCCTCAATTTTGTAAGTATTTTCTTTGATCTGTCTCTTGACTTGTTGAAGGTACCTACAGTGTAGTTATTACTTAGTGTGGCTTTTCTACCCATAAGTCATTGTAAACTCAGCGGTGGAATGAGCAACTGAGGAGCTCCTGATTGTAAATACTATCCACCTGGGTTATTTCTTCTGGGCGTGGCACAATACAATGTTCTGGGAGGTTCCCACTCTCTCTCAAGTGCTTAGAGTTCTGATGCTATGATTGGCTAGTTTGGCCACTCTGCTGGGCTCAAAAGGAGG
>NW_006921938.1:3304296-3306034 GCF_000298275.1 Orycteropus afer afer
TCTTGTGGGATTAGAGGAGGTCAGAACACGTGGCCTCCTTGCCATTTTTGCAGTACCTAAATGTAATTCTTTTGAATTCCTTATCAGGGAGTTCCAATACTGTGTCTTCCTCTGGGATGTGTTTTGAGTCTGTACCCTGGTCCCTTGTTTCTCCTGCTTTATCTTGCTTCTTTTTTGTGGACTGTGTTGCTCTGTTGTCTCCAAGGCATTGTGACATTTTTGGTTTTATTTAATTGGTGATTGTATGTTGGAGTGACTTGCCCAGGATTTTACTTTTTTGTTTTGTTTGTATGTTATCTATGCAATCAGGGTACTGTGCTCCTCTATTCATTAGTTGACAGCACTTATACACTCACCACCTGTCTCCTTTCCTGTTGTCAGCCACTCATATGTCCCTGACAATCTTGGCAAACATAACCTATTCTCAGGTCCCTGGAATCTGAATGAGAATGCTGTCACTTTAAGATAAAAAATGGCCACAGCCTATAAAGATTCAAATGGCTTCATCCTTGGTCATTTTAATTATCAAAAATGGCCACTGCTGTAAACAATCAAAATGGCTGCACCCTCCTTATAGCTGAATGTCCACAGCTCAGATTCTCTCCCTTCTTGCTATTTCTCTTCCTAGTCAGAAGTCACCAGCCCTTGGCAACCAGGGCTGGTCTTTAAGTCAATTGTCAGGTCCCAATACTATTTGAAACTTTCAGGTTTTTGGTCCCATCAGATTAGCTGATAGTCCGCTCCTCCTACTGTCTCTGTACTTAATATTTTCATTCAGGTTTTTCCACTAGTTGGTGCCTAATCCACTTCTGTATCCTTTCTTTCAAAGTTCAGGGCTCTAGGATTATCTTCTGTATCTCTGTCAATTGGTTTCTCTTTTCTTTGTTGAAGAGGTCTTTAAAGCTTGTCTGCTTATACTGTCATCTTATCAGAAGTCCCCATACTCTCTTCCTCTATTCTATCTGATAAATTATCTTCAATTTTTAACAGGGTTAAATCATACTTACTGGAAATTTCTATGCTAGGCATTTCTTTGTTGATAACTGATTTGTTTAATTTTGAATATAAAATTATGCATTTATTCAATGATCCTTCCTTGAATACAGATAGGCTTGATATACTTTAACCTACTTAGAAAATATAATCAAGAACTTTCTACTTCCAGACAGTTGGTGCAAACAAAGAAATAATTTGTTGGTGCTTGTTGTATTTATTATTATCACATAACAATCTACGCACATTTTGAAACATAGACCAGCAATTTCATCATACATTATTTCAGAGCCTTAGTGACTCAAGAAGAAATGACCTGTTATGACTTGGTCTACTCACTGAGAAGACACTAAAGCCAATAGGACTTGATGGAGAAGAGCTAGAATCATAGCATATTTTAATTCATATGTCTAGAAATTGATAATGATTAACAGTGGGGACTTCAACTAGATTGTCAGCTGGAATGTGATAACACAAATCAGTTTGGGGTTCCTCACAAAGTGGCTATAGGTGGATTCCAACAGTAAATGCCCCTAAGGAGCAAGATAGAAGCACATGCTATTATTACAATATTGCCTCAGAAGTTACATAGAATTACTTCTATTATACTTGTTGCTTGAGGCAGTTATGACAGTTCAACTTGCCCGAGGAATAGGAAACTTGTGAGGAATATGAAGAGGTTACTTTGTTAGATATGTGGGGTGATAGATATTACTATGGGCATTTTTGAAAAACCCAGGGCTTA
>NW_006921938.1:3306659-3308782 GCF_000298275.1 Orycteropus afer afer
TTAGCAGCCTGCTATGTTCTGCCAAACTTGGGACTTACAATGGACTTAAGTTAATGGCCTGCCATGCGGGTTGGTAACAATGGGACTGTGCCTTTTTACTTGTCAAATTTGGGGCTTCTCAGCCTCAGCAGCCAGCAGCTGTCTGAGTGAAGAAATGCCTCTAGCTCCAGTGGGCCGGGAGCAGAAGGCAGAGCTGGACCTCAAGTTTGAGGAGCTTTCACCCAGCCCCTAGAGCCTGGCACTTTGAACTTGGACTTAAAGCCTCCATATTGTGAGAGAATAAACTCCTGTTTGTTAAAGCCATCCCATTTGTGGTATGTTTTTTGTCAGAGTGGCACTAGGTAATGAGAACATAGGGTAATAAAAGTTGTGAAGATCATATTTGTTTTAACCTAACCTATCATTCATCTTTTTTTTTTAATAGCTGCTTGAGCAGTTACACATAACTGTATTAATGATTTGTTTATGTAAATGCTTTACACAATTGCTATGAGATTTGTCATTTCCTCTACTACCTCAGGGGAAAAAAAAATTCCCATAATCTTTACAGTTTAGTTTCTATTTAATTTTACAATAAACTAGATTATCCATGACATTTTACCTTTTGTGCTTGCATTAGATAAAGAGTCTCTATTGTATTGTTTGCTAGGGTCTCTGCAGTGACATACTAAGAACTTAAAAGAGACTTAGTGGTTTTCAACAGTTGGAAGGCCTGCACTCGATATTTATCCTGAAGTTGCCATGGCTACTAATGCAGACAAAATTTGCTGAACAGCTTAAAGTTAGAGGTAGCCGGATAAACACAGGGAGTCTCATTAATGGGTTCAATGATTAACCACAGTGAAAATTAGTGAGTGACTATGCTGTCTTGATTTCCTATTCTGTTGATCTTACTAAAAACAGAGTGAAACTATTTAGGGAAAATAAATTACAATTATAGTTTGATAAATGCCATTCTTATTGTTGATGAGATAGAAAAGAGAAAATTACTCTAATCTTATTCAATTATCACCTCAAAAGCATTGATGTAAATAACATCTTTACCAAAAATTGGAGGTCAGTAGTCTTTTCCTATTTGTTAAATATTTGTGTTATGTTTTAAGTACATCAAGATCTTTATAAAACACATGATAGAAAAAATATTATAGGTATATATGGATATGTATATGTGTATGAAAAAAAATACTAAATACAGGCATTATTCATAGATGAAAAGAGAATTTCCCTTCTCATAATTACCCTACTTTGGCTTTTAATATTACCATTTAAAATTATACTTATTAATATTTTAAATGTTAAATTATCAGCAAGGCTACAAATTTCTTTGATTGAAATTCAAGAATATGACCACAAAGTTAGTTACTTCTCAATTTTACTAGAATCTTTTTGCTAATTAATTCACTAATCATTTTACTAGAATGATTTTGTCAGTTAGAGTAGTCTGTTGCTAGAACAGAATATTCAAATAGTTACAGACTGAGAAAGTAAAGAGAACATTAGAAGAAGCCTGGTGCTATTCGGATCTGGACCCTGATCACCAGTTCACTGAAAAATTCAAGGACCCAGGCTTTCCCATCTTGTTTGGTTCTCTAGTGCCACTCTAACAGAAAATGCCACAAATGGATGGTTTGAACAAATAGGGATTTATTCTTTTACATTTTAAAAGGCTAGCCTTCAGCTCTACCTCTTGCTCCCAGCCCCCTGAAGCTGGAAGTTTCTCTTAACTCAGACAGCTGCTGGCTGCTGTGGCTGACAAACCCAAGGTCAATAAGTAAAATGACACAATCCCAAGATTATTATGCATTAAGACAGGCCACTAATTCAAGTCCATTAACAATCTCAAGATTAGCAGACAATGTGGAAGGACATTGAGATGAAGACTTGGCCAAATGCAAGATTCACATGTTTCAAAAGCTAGAGACCTTTTTCACAGTGTCTCCTTATATACATCCCTAAATCAGCTACTCAGCTGCTCACAGTAGATTCCACCATGGAGTTGATTACCATTTTCATTATGGGGAATAACTATATCCAGCTGCCCAGACACTCAAAACTAGGCCCAGACAAATTGACACACAACTTTAATGACTATGCCATCTTTCAGCTCTGCCACAGATCATGTT
>NW_006921938.1:3309487-3310566 GCF_000298275.1 Orycteropus afer afer
ACCTAATCCTAGAGAGGCTATAATTTTAACCACTACTCCTTATGCAGAGAACTTAGAGAACCCCATTGATGCCATCCTGGTATTGTGAATTGTCTAAATATAGTGTCTGACATCAGGATTTGTGGTGAGATGCCTGAAATATATGTTAATTATTCTTCAGTTATTAAATCCTTGATATTTAAATATGTCTAATGTCTTCTATAGTATATTAAACATTTTGGATAGATCCCTTCTTACAATGAAAAAAGAAAGTAAGTATTAATATAAATCTCCCACTTTACTCAATGTCCATTGTAAACATGAGTGTGACTTGAGCTTCTTTCAGCCATTACTTACTAATGTGAATTTGGACATTTTCCTTCACCATTCTGTGGTCATATTTCCTTGTCAATAAAATGTTGATTCTGCCTACAAAATTATCAATGAGTTTGTAACTATACATACAAAAGTGAGTAACACAGAGTCATTGCCCCTGAAGAGATCCTGATCTGTAACAAAAAATAAATAATAAGGGCACAACTTTTGATAGAAGGCAAAGTGAAAGTCATACTTAAATATTGTTCCAAAAACATTTTCTGGGTGTGTGAGGCAGGCATCATCCTTTAATGAGAGATATATTAGAAAAGGAATTGCAGCGGTAATTAATGCATCAAAAGAAGAACATGTAAGTGTATATAACTCCCTATAAGTCCTCTATTCATATGCTTTCCCCCTTAAAAAGTTTATTATAAAATTTTAAACATTGTCATTGTTGTTAGGCACCATCAAGTCAAATCAGACTCATAGTGACACTATGTACAACAGAACAAGACACTACCTGGTCTTGTACCTGTCTCAGAATACTTGTTATACCTGAGCTCATTGTTGCAGCCACAGTGTCAATCCATCTTATTGAGGGCTTTCCCCTTTTTCGTTGACCCTCCACTTTACCAACCATGATATCCCTCTCCAGGGAATTGTTTCTTCTGAAAACATGACCAAAGAAGGTGAGACGAAGTCTGTCCATATTTGCTTCCAAGGATCATTCTGACTGCACTTCTTCCAGCATAGATTTGTCAGTTCTTCTGGCGGTCCATGGT
>NW_006921938.1:3311942-3313931 GCF_000298275.1 Orycteropus afer afer
GAGTGGCTGGTGGGTTTGAACTGCCAGCCTTCTGGTGAGCAGTCAAGTGCTTTAGCCACTATGCTACCAGAGCTCCCATTTTGCCCATAGAATCTTTCAATATTGCAACTCAAGGATTGAATTTTTTCTTTAGTTCTCTCTGATTGACAAATGCTGATTGTGTTCAAACATGGGCACATATGAAAAATTGATATAGGCAGTTAGATATAGAAAATAACATTGTTCCATTATATAAGTTATCATAAATTCCAATCTATGCATGTGTTTTATTGATTATGCAAATGTATTTGACTGTGTGAATCCTACCAATTACGGATAATTGCAAAGAATGGGAATTCCAGAACACTCAATTATTCTCTTGAGGTCCTGAACATAGATCAAGAGAAGAAGGGGCTACTGCACTGTTTAAAATCAAGAAAGTTGTGCATTGCGGTATATCCTTTCACCATACTTACTCAATATGTATGCTGAACAAATCATCAGAGAGGCAAGATTATATGAATATCATGGCATCAGATTGGAAGGAAAACTCATTAACAACCTGTGATATTCAGATGACACAACCTTGCTTACTGAAATGAAAAAGGACTTGAAGCACTCACTGATGAAGAACAAAATTACACAGTGAAGCACTCACTGATGAAGATCAAAATTACACAGCCTTCAACATGGATTTCACCTCAACATAAAGAAAACAAAAATCTTCACAACTGGACCAATACACAACATCATGATAAATGGAGAGAAGGTTGAACTGGTTAAATATTTCATTTTACTTGGATCCACAACTAAGATCTATGAAAGCAGCAGTCCAGAAGCAAAATAATGTATTACCCTGGGCAAATATGCTGCAAAGGGCCTCTTTAAAGAGTTTAAGAGGAAAGATGTCAGTTTAAAGACTAGTATGTGTCTGACCCAAGCCATGGTATTTTCAATACCTTCATAGGGATATGAGAACTGGACCATGAATAAGGAAGACTGCAGAAGAGTTGATGATTTTGTATTGTGATGTTGGCGAAGAATATTGGATTTACCATGGACTGCTAGAAGAATGAAAAAATCTGTCTTGGAGGAGGTACACCCAGAATGTTCTTTAGAAGGGAGAATGTCCAGACTTTATCTTTCATACTTTGTTCATGTTGTCAGAAAGGACCAGACCCTAGAGAAGGATATGATGCTGGATAGAGTGGAGGGCTGGTGTAAAAGGGGAAGACACTCAAAGAGATGGATTCACACAGTGGCTGCAACAATGGACTCAATCATGGCAAAGATTGTGAGGATGGCACAGGACAGGGCAGTAGTACTTTCTGTTGTACATGGGTAACTATGAATGGGGACCAACTCCATGGCACCTTAACTACAACAACAAGGTGGAATTAGAAAACAAAGACACAGGATGGAGTGTGAAAATTTGTAGGTTAGTTAAAAATGGGACATTTAGTTGATCGCATTAAAACTTTGGTGGTATATCCATCCTGGAGTACCAAAGGTTGGTTGATCTACAAATAAATTTTGCACTTTAAATTCCATTAATCTAAATTGAACTCATTGAAGGTGAACTCATGTTTTGTGAGAAACATGAATATGAAGTAAATATATAGAACACTTTAAGGAAAATATCCTAAGAAATAGGACATTTTTGAAAAATAACAAATATCACAGAATTTATTAAATTAGTAGTAGTTAGTAGCAGAATTTTCACATTCCATGTGTTCAGTCTGGGTTTGGTTCCCCATCAATGCTCCTGAAGTACAGTGCTGTCAGTGAAAGATATCTTTTTAACATGATGCTGCACAGATTTCAGCAGAATTCCCAGAATAAGGCAGACTAGGAAGAAAGGCCTGGTAATTTACTTCTGAAAATCAGCCAGTGAAAGCCCTATGGATTACAACGATCTGTTCCCATGGTACAATGAGTCAGCAAGAGTAAGGGGCTGCCTCTGCAACAGCTAACAACATAAAAGGAAGAAGTAATTTTTTTTTTTTTTTT
>NW_006921938.1:3319967-3328610 GCF_000298275.1 Orycteropus afer afer
ACATTTAAAATATATCAGATATAAATATCAAGCATTCCATATAACATTCTACTAATCATATGTAGCAAGCAATTCCTGAAAAAAATACACTATATTGTACCAGGCAGTTTTTTAAGAAATCATTATTATATTTCACCACTTAATATATTACTGCTTTTTATCTTATCATATTTCTATTTTCTACACAGTTCCATTAAGCCAAAATTATAATTCACATATTTTTTTCAATAATGGATGAAAAGTTTTAATATCAGGCTTCTATAATTAATCTATAATATCTTCCCATCCTGAAAACTTGTTAAAACTATTGGACTATCCACCAGCCACTCCTTCTAAAGAAGATTGGTCATTCTACTTCTGTAGAGATACAGCCTTGGAAACCCAAGAAAAAATTGCTGAGTCAGATCTGACTTGACGGCAGTGAGTTTGGTTTTGGTTTGTGGAAATCTCAATAGATAATCTAGCAAATTCTACATTATTCTATATCTCCATCCTTTCATAAATGCTCATGGTAAATTCTGTCATTGTATGTTATGATAGTTGTAGGTGTGTGTCAACTTGGCTGGACCACAATTCTGAGTTGTTTAAGCAGTTGTGATGTGGGTTATTCCCATGATGACATTGAACGTTTTGAGCAGCCAATCCATTGAAAAGGAGTTTCCCTAGGGGTGTGGACTACTTCCAATATATTTATGGACATCCTGGGAAAAAGAAACACTCTTCTGCAGATTGGAATCCTGTTGTGCTGACTGCAGCTGTCCGTGAGTGAACAAGCCACCATTCGGCCTGGTGATCTTGGATTCATCATTTGTCAGAGTCAATAGCAGGTATACTGACTGCCAACCTTGAGCTTGTCAGCCCTGCAGCTTCATGAGTTGGGAAAAGCCTCCAGCTTGATTTCTGATCCAAGAACTTGGGACTTGCCAGCTTCTATAAGTGTGTGAGCCATTTTCCTAAGAAAAATTTCTCTTTCTCTTTATATAAGCTTTACAGGTTTTGCTTCTTTAGAGAACCCAGCTTGACATGTATGTGTAGAAAAATTTAAATTGATATTCATTGAGCTAAAGGAAAGTCAAGAGCCTTGATAAATGTGTTGTCTTCTGGATTGCTTTCAAATGAGGTAGAAATATATAAACATCACATAAATGTCAAAATATAGCCATTATGTTGTACAAACAGGTCTTTTTTTTTCCCCTCAAAAGCATACATTTAAAGCAAATTTCACCAAATAAATTTTATGGGTTGAATTGACTTCAAGTATTCAACAAGTTGCATATCTTTTGGTATAATAGGTCTAAAACAAACCTGATAAAGAATCTTCACTTTTCACTTTTTATTCTACCCTTGCCCCCTATTTTACTACCTCCATTTCCCAATGATCCTTAACTAATTGGCAAACTATAAGACTTGAGAAGAAAAAAAAAAAAAAAATTATCAGAAAATACTGCTCTGAAGGTTTACATTCACCACCCATACCAAGAAGAACAAACTCTAGAACAGTATTCAAGCACAAGTTTTGGTTAAAGATGAAGACGGCTGCCTGAACCAAAACTAAACCAAACTGAACCAAAAGGACACATGCCCAAACTTCCTGTACTCTATAAAAACCATGTTGTTATTGTTTTTATTAGTGGCCATGAACTCGATCTCTGACTCAAGGCAATCCAATGCATAATTAGTTCACCTCATTGTGATCCATAGGGTTTCATTGGCTGAATTTTATGAGAGTAGATCTCCAGGCCTTTTCTCCTAGTCTGTCTTAGTCCGGAAGCTGTGCTGAAGGCTGTTCAGCATTGTACAACACACAAACCTCCACAGAGAGATGGTGGCTGTTCTTGGAATATCTTTGTGAGAATAAAACACAGGTCTGATCCTCACACATGGAAGGTGAGAATTCTACCACTGAGCAACCACTGCACTCATAAAAGCCCTGATATATTTAATCAGAGAGTTGTCTGGCCTCCTGATGCTTCCTGACTGAATCATCTTCAAACCAAAAAAACCGAACTCACTGCCGTCAAGTCAATTTAACTCATAGTGACCCCTCCTTGCGTTCCTGAGGTGGTATCTTTCTGGAAGTAGATTGCCAAATCTTCCTTCTGAGGAATGGATGACAGGATTGAACTGCCAGCCTTCTGGTTAGCAGTCAAGTTCTTTAGCCACTATACCACCAGAGTTTTGAAATAGTTCTTCTTGGATATAAGGAAATAATTCCCAACAGATAAAAAAGTACTGATTATGAGAAACATATCTATGACTTTTGGATGTTACTATACCTGGAAAAATTTGTCTATAATTATTTATTCTACACTTATTTTTAAAGCTAAAATCTGAACTTATACTTCTCAGTTACATTTCTTCCTTGAAGTATTTAAATATTTATTAATGTAGGTAGAATATTTTTGTACAATTTCCAATAGAGCACTAGATTCTAAAGACTGTGACAAATGTATCATTTACTTAAATCCTATACATGTCTTGAATGACTCAGAACTTGAACATGAGAAAAGGCACTGCTTGACCCAAGGGTTACTTGAATTTTTGTTGGTATCAGGAATAGGATTTCATAGGAAATTCCAAATAAGGGATCCATTTACAAGACTTTTCGTAGGAGTGCAATTAAAACAAATTACAGTAAGGCTCAAAATTAAGATATTTCACAGGAAAATTCTCTTCAGTAGTTGTTGAACATTGAATAAATTCATTTCAAAGTTTGTAGTTTGATGTGAATTCTTCCTGTTGGGGGGTAAAGTAAGTTGTGTCAATTTTGTTTTCATTTGCAAATTAATGTTGTTGTTTTTGCTTATTTTTAATCAATGTTTTAGTGATGTTTTGGTGAAATTTGCACAGCAGGTTACGCTTCCATTTGACAATTTCACATAAATTATCTGGTGACATTAGTTACACTTATAACAGGATGTTAATATTCTTTTTTTTTATTGTGTTCTGTTTGTTACATTTTCAGTACTCTAGTTTCCCTGACCCCTTATCTTCTCATCTGTACTTTTGTATCATTGTTGACTTTTTGGTTAATACTGATGTTTTTGAAGTAGAACACTGACCTTACCAGTAATATCCTGTATTTCATGTGCCGCTCTGTTATTCACTGTTGTTGTTGTTGTTGTTTTAGGCCATTGAGTCAGACCTCCTTGGGTTTCCGAGGCAGTATCACTATGGAAGTAGATTGCCCAACCTTCCTTCCGAGGATTAGCAGTCAAGTGCCTTGGCACTATGCTACCAGAGCTCCTTGTTATTCACTAGACGGTGATATCAGGGAATAGATTAGAATCTAAGTTTAAAGAGCGTCTTGGGGCAATAGTCTTAATGAGTCTTTTGTTGTCTACTGTTCCAGTTACGGCTTTTTTTTTGGGGGGGGGGTAACAATTTGAGTTCTACTCCATGTTTTTTCCCCATTCTGTCCAGGACCATCTACTGTGACACTGATCAGAGTGTTCAGTGGTGGTAGCCAGGCACCATCTAATTCTGGTCTCAAGGTAAATGAGGTTATGGCTCATTTAGATTTGTTTTTTCTCTGAGCTTTTCATTACTTTTTCGCTGTTTTTCCCCTGGCAAATAGAGACCCATACTTGTTTCTTACACAGCCACTCACAAACTTGTAATACTCCAGACCCTACTCACTTTACTAGGATGTAGATCATAATTTTTTATGAACTATTATGACAACTGATGGAGTTGGTCCATGAAAGTGTGGTCCTAACACTTCAAACACAGAAAATCAATCTTGTAAGTTCCTTAGTTTTGTCTGAGTGGTTTCCATATTAATATTTTCAGTGAATATGTATGCCTGTACTCATGTATTTGTATTTATATGTACCTATAGATACTTCATCTGTTCTCATTTATGTACAACCCTGTACCTACACATATGCCAGTTTGCCTATACTCATCCATAAGTGCTCAAACACTCATTTTTACCTTTGTTGCACTGTGTTCACCACATCTACATCTGGTGTTACTTTTTCCATCACCCAAAATAACAAATCTCTATAATCCCAAGCATGCTTTCCTCTTACCCCCTCTCACCAGTAATTATCAATGAACATTAGTCTCTCTATATTTATCTATTCTTGTCTTCTCATAAAAAGGGATCTTACAATATTTTTCTTTATATGCTTGACTTATTTCTCTTAGCATTATACCTTCCAGGTCAATCTATGTTATAATATGTTTTGTGGATTCATTATTCTTTAGGTTGCGTAGTATACCATCATGTATATGTATAACAACTTGTTTACCTATTCTTCTGTATACGAGTGCATCATTTGTTTCCAATTATTTGCTATCATGACTAAAATAGCAATGAACATAGGTGTGCATGTGTCTACTCCTGTCATTATTTCCATGTCTCTAAGGTATAAGTCTAGGAGTGGGATTGCTGGATCATAGGGTAGCTCTATTTCTAGTTTTCATGAGAAAATGGCATACTGCTTTCCACATTGATTGCACCATTTAGCAGTTCCCAGCAATGGGTAAGGGCTCTAACTTACCCACATTCTCACCAACATTTATTGTTACCTTTTTATTTCTTTAATCAATAGCAGAGAAAGATCATATGTGCTTGTAGTTTTGATTTGCAACTCTCCAATGGCTATATTAATGTAGAACTTCCAGAAATTCAAGCTGCAACAAGGGATAACAATGCTGGTGGTAGAGGTATCTTGGCTGAAAATAAAGAATACCAGAACAATGTCTACCTGTATTTTGTTGACTATACAGTGGCATTTGATTGTGTGGATCATAAAAAATTATGGATAACATTGTAAGAATAGGAATTTAAGAACACCTAATTATTCTCTGGTAGCATAGTGGCTAAGACACTTGCCTGCTAACCAGACGGCTGGCGGTTCAAACCCACCAGCCACTCCTCGGAAGGAAGGTTGGGCAATCCTACCTCCGTAGTGATACTGCCTCGGAAACCCAAGGAGGGGTCGCTATGAGTCGGAGCCCACTCGATGGCACATAACAACAACAACAACAATTATGCTCATGAGGAGCCTGTATATAGACCAAAAGGCAGTCATTTGAATGGAACAAGGGGATATTGCATAGGTTAAAATCAGGAAGGTTGTACATGAGGGCTGGTTCCTTTCACAATTCTTATTTAATATGTAGGCTGAGCAAGTAATTCAAGAACCTGGACTATATGAAGGGGAATGCAGCATCAGGATTGGAGGAAGACTCATTAACAACCTGCAACATGCAGATGATAAAACTTTGCTTGCTAAAAGTAAAGAGGACATAAAGCACTTACTGACGAAGACTGTATAAAAAACTAGTCTTTAATATGAATTGCACCTTAACATTAAAAAAAAAAAAATACAACTGGCCTACAAGGAGCATTATGATAGAGAAATGATTGAAGTTTCCAGGGATTTTATTTTACTTGGATCCATAACCAACACCAATGGAAGCATTGAGCAAATTTGCCAGAAAAGACCTTTTAAAAGTCCTGAATAGCAAAGAGATGTCACTTTCTACATTAAGGTGCACCTAACACAAGCCATGGTATTGCCAATTGCCTGATATTCATGTGAAAGCTGGGCAATGAATGAAGACAGAAGAAGAGTTGACTCCTTTGAATTACGGTGCTGATGAAGAATACTGAAAATACCATCGACTGCCAGAATAATGAACAAATCTGTCCTGGAAGCAAGAATAGCCAGACTTCTTCTCATCTGCTTTGGTCATGTTGTCAGAAGGGACCATTCCCTGGAGAAGGATATCATGCTTGGTAAAGTGGAAGATTAGCAAAAAAGCAGAAGACCCTCAACTAGATGGATTAACACAATTGCTGCAGCAATGGGCTCAAGTATGGCAAGGTTTATGAGGATGATGTAGCACCAGGCAGTGTTTCTTTCTTCTGTACATAGGTTCACTGTGAGTTAGAGCCAACTTGATTGCACCTGGAAACAACAACAATAGCTAATGATCACGAGCATCTTTACATATGTTTGTTGGCTGCTCGGATGTCCTCTTTGGTGAAAGTTCTGTTTATGTCCATTGCCCATTTTGTGATTGGGTTGTCTTTTTGTTGTTAACTTGTTGCCATTTTCCATAGATTTTAGAGATTAGATTTTTATTGTATAATTTATTTCAAAAGATATTACCCAAATCTGTAGATTGTATATTTACTCTTTTAATAAACTCTTTTGATGAGTATGTTTTAAATATTTATGAGGTCCCATTTATTTCTTTTGTCTTCTTTTTGTGCATTTGTTGTTATGTTTGGTATCCTATTTTAAAAATAAATAAGGTCTCAGAGTTTTCTCCCAGAAATTTTATGGTTTTAAGCTTAATATTTAGTTATTTCATTCATTTTGAGTTAGTTTTTGTGTATGGTGTGAAGTATGGACACTGTTAAATTTTTCTGCTGGTGGATATCCAGTTTTGCTTATACAATTTATTAAGTAGACTGTTTCTGCCTTAACTCTGGTGGCACAGTGGTTAAGGGATTTGGCAGCTAATCATAAGGCTGGTGGTTCTGCAAAATGAAGATGAAACATTCTATTTCTGTAAAGAAGAAGCCCTATGGGTTGCTGAGGAGCCCTGGTGGCATCATACCTAAGGCATTTGACTTCTAACCAGAAGGGTGGTGGTTCAAACCCACCAGCTACTCCTCAGAAGGAAGAGTGCACAATCTACTTCCATAAAGGTACTGCCTCAGAAACCCAAGGAGGGATTGTTATGAGTTGAATCCAACTCAATGGCAGTGAGTTTGTTTTTTTTTTGGGGGGGGTCACTATGAGTTGGAATCAACTTGAGGACAATGGGTTTGATTTTGTTTTGTTTCTTTTTTACCTTAGTGAATGTAATTTTTGATATGTCTGTGTATATGAATAAAGATGGATAGACTGACAGACAGACAGGCAGACAGACAGAGATAATTTGAGGATTCTCTCATTTCCATATGAAGTTGGTAATTGTTTTTTCCATTTCAGTAAAGAATGTTCATGGGATTTGTATTAGGATTGTATTATCTGTTGATCACTTTAGGTGGAATTGACATTTTTACTATATTAAGTCTTCCAACCCATACACAAGGGATAGATTTCTATTTTTGTAAGTCTCTTTTAATCTCTTTTATTATTATCACTTTATAATTATTTTAGTATCTCGTTAGATTAATCCCTAGGTATTTTATCAATTTGAGAGTTTTTGTAAAATTGTATTGTTTCTTTATTTTTCTTTTGGACTACTCTTTGTTACTGTAGACAAAAAATAACCTTAAATCAATAATGACCCCCATTGGGTTTCCAAGATAGTGAAACTTTATGGAAGTAGATTGCCCAATCTTCTTTCCACAGAGTGACTGGTAAGTTTGAACCACCAACCTTTAGGTTGGCAATCAAATGCCTTAAGCACTGAACCACTGTAGTAGAATCCAACTGAGTCTTGTGTGTTGGATCTTGTATCTTGTAATTTGTTATATACTTCTGTTAGTTTTAGGAATTTTCTTGTGGAATCTTTAAGGTCTTCCATGTATAGGATCATGTGATATGGTTTCACTTCAACCTTTCTAATTTGGATACCTTTTATTTCTCTTACTTTATTGCATTGGCTAGGATATCCAGTACAATGTTGAACAGGATTGGTGATATTGGATCTACTTAGTTTACAATCTTCAAAGGGAAGGCTTTCATCCTTTGTACATTTAGGCTGTTGGTACCTTTAATAATGTTGAGAAATTTCTCTTCTATTCTTGTTTCGCTGAGAGTTTTCATCAGGAAGTGATATTGACTTTTATTGAAAGTCTTTTCTATACCAATTGATATGATTATATGGTAGTTCCAAGGCCCCCCCCCCTTTTAATGTGGTGGATTATATTGATTGATTTTGTGATGTTGGATTATCCTTCTAATCCTGGTATGAATCCCACTAACCATCATTGTGTACTATTTGTTGTTGTTGTTGCTAAATAGTTTTGCATAGAAATTTGTTGAAAATTGTTCCACCTATGTTCATAAGGAATATTAGTCTGATTTTCTTTTTCTGTGATGTCTTTATCTGGTTCAAGAATCAGGATTTACAGGAAGAGTGTGATAGTGTTCCTTCCTCTTCTATTTTTTTTTTTTTTTTTTTTTTTTTTAAGATTCAGCAGGACTAGTGTCAACTCTTCTCTGAATATTTAGTAGAATTTTGCAGTGTAGCTATATGTCCAAGGGATTTTCTCATGTTCTTTTTGGCAGTTTTATGATGATATCTTCAATTGCTTCTTTTGTGATGGTCTTTTAAAATTTTCTACCTCTGTTTATATTGTTGTTATTATTGTTGTTATGTGCCGTGGAGTCGGATCTGACTCATAGTGACCCCTCCTTGGGTTTCCAAGGCAGTATCACTATGGTAGTAGATTGCCCAACCTTCCTTCCAAGCAGTGGCTGGTGGGTTTAAACTGCCAGCCTTCTAGTTAGCAGTCAAGTGCCTTAGGTACTATGCTACCAGAGCTCCTCTGTTTATATTAGTTTTGGTAAATAGTATATTTCTGGGAGTTATTCATCTAGGTTTCAAAACTTGTTTCAATATAATTTTTCATAGTAGCCAGTTATGAACTTGTTTATCTCTGTTGGATCAGTTGTGATATCATTAATTTCATTTCTTATTTTAGATATTTCCCTCTCTAACTCT
>NW_006921938.1:3329110-3331332 GCF_000298275.1 Orycteropus afer afer
GTCTATAATTTAAAGTTATATGTTGAAGTCCCTTACTATTACTACTGAGTTGTCTATGTGTGCTATGATGTTAGTCAGTATTTATTTATTTATTTTTTCATATATTTTGGTATATTGCAATCCTTGCTTTTGTTTTATTTATGGTTGATTGGAACATTTTTCTCCATCTATTCCACCCCCCCCAGTCTGTTTGTGTCCTTATGTCTAAAGTGTGTTTATTGTAGGCAGCAAAAAGGTGGATTTTTTTAAATGTATTTTGGTACAATGCTGTTACCAAAAACCAATTCCACTGCCATTGAGTTAATTCTGACTCTTAGTGACCTTATAGGATCGAGTAGAACTGCCCATAGGGTTTCCAAGTTTGTAAATATTTACGAAAGTAAACCAGATCATCTTTCTTCTCCAGAACTGTGGGTAGGTTTGAACTACTGATCTTTTATTAGCAGCCCAATGCATGAACCACTTCACCACTCTTTACATCACTATTAGGTGAAAATATATTTATAATTGTTTTGTCTTCTTGCTTGCTTTACCCTTTTACTTTTATGTAATGTTCTTCTTTATCTCTTGAAATAGATTTTTATTTAAAATGTATTTTATCTCATACTAATATGGTGACTTCTGCTATTTTCTTTCTTTAATTATTTGTTTGTTTATTGCTTTCATGGAATATTTTCCCCCATCCTTTCATTTTTGGTCTGTTTGTGTCCTAATGTCTAAAATGTATTTCTTTTGCACAGCAGAAGGATGGATCATGTTTTTTTTTTTTTTTTTTATTTTATTTTTATCCATTCTGCCATTCTCTGCCTTTTCTACAGGGCATTCAGACTATTTGCATTAAAAGTTATTCATGAAAATTAAATGCCTACTTCACTCACTTTGTTAATTGTTGAGTGTTTTGCATCTTTTTATTTATTTATTTTTTAAATCTGGTTTTGTTTGTTTGTTTTTGCTTGTGGTAAAGCTTTCTACTTTCTTTCTCATTTTCTTCTGAATACTTTTTATTGGTGATTTCTTATTAGTTACCACATATACCACATTGCATGAGTTACAGTCATGACAATGTTTAATACTTAAACATTTAACATCAATATTAACATAATAAGTCTATTCTTGATATGTTCTTCCCTCCCCCATTTCTGTTGGTTTGTTTGCATTTACATTGACAAACAACCTATATTTTATATAGGTGCTGTGTACTTATTTCTTACAAACTTAATGTTATATTGTTTACAAGATTGAATTATTGAGTTATTTTCTGAATATACAATATACTTGGTCAGTATGATATTGTTGTGTTTTTGGAGATCTCTTTCTTATTTTTAATTTATTTTTTCCCATGTTTAAATACAAGTATTTATTTAATGTTCTTGCCTTTCCATTTGGAGTATTCTCTTGACTAGTACTTGCAGAACTGTTCTAAAAGTGGTAAACTTCCAGAGCTGCTATTTGTTTGGGGATGTTTTACTTTACCTCTTGTTTTTGAACAACAATATTGTTGGGTAAAGAATTCAAGGTTGATAATTTATTATTATTATTATTATTATTATTAATAAACAGGGCTGGAGGCTGGAATAAGTAAGGCAGGGTAGAGAACAGCCCCCAGGTGGCAGAGAGCAATGGCAGACAAGACCAGCAGGAACAGGTAGAGAGTAGCCCAGGAAGTGAGCAGAGCAGCTGGAACAGTAAAGGGAGACAAACTTGTCTGTCAGTTTATCATACTGTGGTGGCTTGCATGTTGCTGTGAGGCTGGAGGTTTTGCCAGCAGGGGTGCCCTAAGTGGACTGGTTTCAGTTGAGAGCTTCTAGACTGAGACAGACTCAGAAGAAGGAAAAGGCTATCCACTTCTCAAAGAACTGGCCAATAAAAACCATATAAAACTAGTTGTGAAACATACTCTGATATATTACTGGAAAGTTTTATGAATAGTCCTGATACATTTTCTGATACAGTGTCAGAAGATGAGCCTCTCAGGTTGTAAGGCACTCAAAATATGACTGGGAAAAAGTAGCTTCATCAGAGTAGGGCCTACCTTAATAATATCAATCAAATAGAACTTTTGGGGCCTTAATTTTCTGAAGTGGCATGACTCGATATGAGAAGAAATAGCTTCAAACATCCATTGATAATCAGAACATGGAATGTACAAAGTATGAATCTAGGAGAATTGGAAGTTGTCAAAAATGAAATGAAACACATGAAGATTGATATTCTAGGCACTA
>NW_006921938.1:3331557-3332346 GCF_000298275.1 Orycteropus afer afer
GATGTGTTATTTATCACTGGTGACTAGAATATAAAAGCTGGAAACAAAGAAGAATCACTGGTAGTTGGAAAATTTGTCCTTGGAGATAAAAATATTGCTGGAGATTGCATGATAGAATTTTGCAAGATCAACAACTTATTCATTGGAAATTCCTTTTCTTAAAAAACACAAATAGTAGCTATACATGTAGAGTTAACGAGATGGAGTACAGGGGAATCAGATTGACTACATCTGTGGCAAAGGGTGATGGTAAAGCTCAGTATCTTCAGCCAAAATAAGGTCAGAAGATGATTGTGGATCTGACCATCAACTGCTCATTTGAGAGTTCAAGTTGAGGTTGAAGACAATTAAAACATGTCCACAAGAGCCAAAATATATCCTTCATTATATCCCTCTTGAATTCAGAGACCATCTAAAGAATAGATTTGGTGCATTGAATACCAGTGATTGAAAACCAGAGGAATTGTGGGATAACATCAAGAACAACAACCATGAAGAAAGCAAAAGATCATTAGAAAGATGAGAAAAGAAAACAAGACCAAAATGGATGTCAGAAGAAACTTTAAAACTTGCCCTTGAGTCAAGAATAGCTAAAGCAAATGGAAGAAATGACAAGATAAAAGAGCTAAATGGAAGATTTCAAAGAGCAGTTTGAGAAGACAAAGTCAATTATTATAATGAAATGTGCAAAAAGTGGAGTTGAAAAGCCAAATGAGAAGAAAACACTTGACATTTCTCAAGCTGAAAGAACTGAAGAGGATATTTAGGCTTCAAGTTGTAATATTGAAA
>NW_006921938.1:3333191-3339834 GCF_000298275.1 Orycteropus afer afer
TGAACACTTACTGATGAAAAATGAAGAATACAGTCTGCAGTATGGATTACACCTCAATATAAAGAAAACAAAAATCCTCACAACAGGACCAATAAACAGCATCATGATAAATTGAGTAAAGTTTGAAGTTAAAGACTTCATATTACTTAGTTCTACAATCAACACCAATGGCAGCAGCAGGCTAGATATCAGACATCGTATGTTGTTGTTAAGTGCTGTCGAGTCATTTCCAACTCATAGCGACCCCATGCACAGCAGAACGAAACACTGCCTGATCCCACAATCCCTGCTATACTTCAGTCCCTCATCGCAGCCACTGTGTCAATCCATCTCGTTGAAGGCCTCCCCCTCTTTTGTCGACCCTCCACCCTACCAAGCATGACATCCTTCTTCAGGAAATGGTCCCTTCTTACAACATGACCAAAATAGGTGAGACAAAGTCTGGCCATTCTTGCATTCTGGCTGCACTTCCTCCAGGACAGATCTGTTAGTATACATAGTATAGCATTGGGCAAATCTGCTGCAAAGACATCTCTCAAGTGATGAAGAGCAAAGATGTTTCCTTGAAGGCTAAGGTGTGTTTGACTCAAGCCATGGTATTTTTAGTGCCCTCATATACATTTGAAAACTGGACAATGAAAAAGAAATAGTGAAGAACAGTCGATGCTTTTCACTTGTGAATTTGGCAAAGCATGCTGAAAGTGCCATAGACTGCTGAAAGAATTAAGAAGTCTGACCTAGAAGCATGCTCCTTGGAAGTGAGAATGGCCAGACTTCATCTCACTTACTTTGGCCATGTTGTAAGAAGGGATCAATCCTTGGAGAAGGATATCATACTTGGCAAAGTGGAGGGACAATGAAAAAGGGGAAGGCCTTCAACAAGATGGATTAAAACAGTGGCTGCCATGATGGGCTCAGGTATAGCAAACATCATAAGACTGGCGTAGTACCAGATGGTGTTTCTTTCTGCTGTACATGGGTTCTCTATGAGTCAGAGATGACTCAATGGCACTTAACAACAACAATTGTTTTCATTCAGTTGCTTCACTGTTTTCTGGCCTCTAAATTTCTGGGGAGATATCTGCACTGATTCTTATGAATGTCCTTTAGTATGTTACATTATATTTTTCTCTTGGTTCTTCCAGAACTCTTTATTATTAGTTTTCAAGAATTTAATTAGAATATGACATGGAATTTATATTACTGTGTCTCTTCTAATTGTGGTTCATATAGCTTCCTATTTTTTAAATGTTTAGGTTCACTGTTCAAATCTGGGAAATTGTGTAATATATCTTGGGAGACTGTTTCTTTTCTTGGTTATCCAGAAAATTCTAGTATCAGATTTCTTGATTGAATGCCATATTCCCTTTTGTCTTTGTTCACTTTTTTTTGTTTGTTCTTTTATTATCTTGAAACTTGGTGAGTTCAGATATTTTGTCTTCTAATTCTTTTATTTTATCTTCTGTCCAAATCTATTATTGAGTGTTTCTCTTGCTTTTGTTTGGATAAGATTTGCTTTATTCTTCACTTTCAGTAGTTCTCCCTCCCTCTCTCTCTCTCCCTTTTTTGTTTTTTAGTTTCCTTCTTGAGTATTTCATTTTTTTCCTCCATTTTTTTTTATTGACCTTCATTAGTTTCTTTTCCTTCTATTTTCTGCTTTCTTTAAACACATTTAGCACAACAGTCTGAAAATTACAATGTCTTGTTTGTCAGTCTGGCTTCCATGAGTGAAATTTCTTCTTATTCAAGTTTTGCTTTTGCTTGATCCTTCTCCTGTGATGTTCTTTGTTTTACAACTTTTTATTGAACTTGAGCCATTTTGTTAACTTTTTTTTTTTCTTTAAATTCTGCATTCTGATATTTTGTAGAAACATTTTCTGTTTGGATGCCTCAATGGTACAATGGTGAAGAGCTCATCTGCCAACCAGAAGGCTTATACACTATCTGCTCCAAATGAGAAAGACATGGTAGCCTGCCTTCACAAAGAATCACAGCCCTGGGAATCCCATGGTGCAGCTCCACTTCACCCCATGGTATTACTACAAGTGCGAAATGACTCAGTGGTAGTGGGATTTCAGTGTTTTTCTGAGAATCACTAGAAGGTATTCTTATTCTTTTATTATTATTCTTTTATTTATTTATTTATTTTTGCAGTGCTGTGTCAGTTCTGGATGCTTGATCTCTGCAATTCAATATACGTAATATGCATGGATTGGAAGGCAGGCAGTTAGCTTGTTGCAGATTCTGATGTGAACAGTGGGACTTGACTTTCCTGATGCAAAAATGCATCTATTTCTTTCCTTCATGGATATGCTTTCACAGGCCCTCTAATAGTGTCTCTCTAAGGGCTTGGAGCTAGCAAATTTCCTCTGTGTTACTGTCTCTCTGAAGTATTTCCCTGACTCCCTTACAGTTACTTACATTCTTATTACATACCTGTTTTGGGATTCAGTAAGATGCAACAGCATTCTTTCACAGTTTCATAGTCTCCTTTTACCTTCTCCTGTTGCTTGGCTGACTAATTCCCTTGGACAATCTGTTCTATGTTTAAAAAAAAAAAAAAAGAAAAAATCAGGCTATGGTTTCCTCAGCTTAGTCCCCTTTCTGTGTTTCCTGTTTGAGGTGCTGCCCATCTCAAAATGGCTGTAATAAGTAAGTGCTCATGGTGTTAGTGGGTAGGTTACCCCAACATATGTTCTTTTCTTGCTCCTCCTCTCCCTTGCTTCTGGATTCACCATGACTCTCTAGGATCTCAGCTTTTGTCCAGAATTCTGAGATCTCAGTCTGTACTTGTTTTCATTCATTGTCCATTGGGTTACTTGCTGGGGAAGTAAATTAGTATTTTGACTCACTTTGCCATCTTACTTTACCTCATTCACTTGTGTTAACTTTTGATAAAGCAATACAGGGGATTCTGTTTGATGGCAGTAGATTTTAATAGGAGAGGATATTGTAGCAAAATGGTACAATTAACTAAGTCAGATGGCTGACAATAACTTTAGCAACCGGTGTCAGAAAATATATAAACATTCTTTAGACATTAAAAGAAAAACTTGGAGAATAAATTACAGAAAAGGAGTTCTTTGGTGGTGCAAAGTTTTAATGTTTAATATTGTTGTTGTTGTTATGTGCCTTCTAATCCTTACCCAACTCATAGTTACCCCTCCTTGGGTTTCCAAGTTGGTATCATTATGGAAATATATTGCCCCATCTGCCTTCCATGGAGTGTCTGGTGTGTTTGAACCAACAGCCCTCTTGTTAGCAGTCAAGTGCCTTAGGCTATGCTACCAGAACTCCTCAGGTTTAATATTAAGGCTCCTATTTAAGAAGAGTAAAATGATATCTTAGGGATCCTTATTAATGCAGTGGTTAAATACTTGACTGATATCTGGCTACTAACAGAGGAGTTGGCAATATAAATACCGAGACTTCCTCAGGAGAAAGATGTGTCACTCAGCCTCAGCAAAGATTACAGACTTGAAAACTCAATGGGCCATTCAACTCTGTTCTGTGGAATTGCTATGAAGTGGAATCAACTTGATGGCAATGGGTTTGATATTTTTCCAGTTACAATAATTCAGTGAAGACTAATAAATAAAAATAAAATGAAATAGCCTTATTTGATAAGAGAAATGATTCATTTTATGAATATATAACATATTACCCCATGAAAAGAATGTGACTTAAATTATAAATTCATGTAAAATTTTCCTAAGTCAATATATTTTCTATTTCCCTTTTTTTTTTCATTCATTGTGGTGAAGACATACACAATAAGACATTTGCCAATATGACAACTTCCACATTTACAGCTCAGGGGCATTGATGACATTTTCCATGTTGTGCCACCGTTATTGCTATTCATTCTCAAAATATTCCACCACCATTAGCATAAACTCAATGCTCCCAAAACAAAAGCTTCCCTCTTTTCCCTCCCTCCTACTGTTAGTAACTACTAATAAAATTTCTGAAAAACTTTATGAATAGCCCTGAAACATTGTCTGATATAGTGCCAGAAGATGAGCCCAGCAGCTCAGAAGTCACTCAAAATATGACTGGGGAAGAGGTGACTCCTCAGAGTAGAGACAACCTTAATAATATGGATGAAGTAAAGCTTTCAGGACCTCCATTGGCTGATGTGGCATGACTCAAAATGAGTAGAAACAGCTGCAAATATTCATTAATAATCAGAACATTGAATACATGAAGTATGATTCTAGGAAAACTGGCAGTTGTCAAAAATGAAGTGGAATGCATAAAGATCGATATCCTAAGCATTAGTGAGCTGAAATGGACTGGTTTGTCCATTTTGAATCAGAAAACCATATGATCTACTATGCCAGGAATGACAAATTGAAGAGGAATGATGTGGCATTTATCATCACAAAGACTATTTCAAGATTTATTCTGAAGTACAGCACTTTCAGTGATAGAATAATATGCATACATCTACAAGGAAGACCATTTAATACTATTGTTATTCAAATGTATGCACTAACCACAAAAGCCAAAGGTGAGGAAATTGAAGATTTCTACAAATGTCTATGGTCTGAAATTGAAGAAACATGCAATCAAGATGTGTTGATTATCACTGGTGACTGGAATGCAAAAGTTGGACACCAGAAGAATGACCAGTAGTTGGAAAATATGGCCTTCATGATAGAAATAATGCTGGAGATCACATGATAGAATTTTGTAAGCAACAACTTATTGATTGCAAATATATTTTTTCAACAACAGAAGCAATGGCTATACAAGTGGACTTTGCTGAATGGAATATACAGGAATGACATTGACTACATCTGTGTCAGGAGGTGATGGAGAAGTTCAATATCTTCAGCCCACACAATGTCAGGAGACCATCAACTGCTCATATGCAAATTTAAGATGAAGATCAAGATAATTAAAACAAGTCTACAAGAGAGCTAAACTATGACCTTGATAATGAGTTGGGTCAGACTCAACAGCACATAACAACAACAATAACAAAATATCCCACCTAATTTAGAGATCATCTAAAGAATAAATTTGATACATTGAACACCATTGCCCCAAAACCAGAGGAATTGTGGGATGACATCAAGAACATCATCCATGAAGAAAGCAAGAGGTTATTAAAAAGAGAAGAAGGGAAGAATAAACCAAAATGAATGTCACAAGAGACTCTGAAACTGTCCTTGAGAGGAGAGTAGCTAAAGCAAATGGAAAAAATAACAAGATAAAACAGCTGAACAGAAGATTTTAAAGAGCAGCTGGAGAAGACAAAGCCAATTATTATAATGAAATATGCCAAGACCTGGAGTTAGAAAACCAAAAGGGAAGAACATGTTCAGCATTTATCAAGCTGAAAGAATTGAAGAAAAAAATTATGCCTCAAGTTACAGGAAAGATGAAATATTGAAGCATTCTATTACCCCACTGAAGGTACTCACTTGGCTATGCCAAGAGATTTGGAAGATAGCTACCTAAACAACTGACTGGAAGAGTTACATATTTGTAGCCATCAAAGAAACGTGATCCAACAGAATGTGGAAATTATCTAACAATATCATTAAAATTACATGCAAGTAAAATCTTACTGAAGATAATTCAAAAATGGATATAGCAGTATATTTACAGAGAGCTTCCAGAAATGCAAGCTGGATTCAGAGGATGATGGGGAACAAGGGATATCATTGTTGATGTCAGCCGGATCTCAACTGAAAGCAATAAATACAAGAAAGATGTTTACTTATATTTTATTGACTGTGCAAATGCATTTGATGGTGTGGATCATAACAAAATATGGATAACATTGAAAAGAATGGGAATTCCAGAACACTTGATTGTACTTGTGAAGAACCTGTACATACATAGAGAGGAGGTTGTCATTCAAACAGAACAAGGGGATACTGCATGGTTTAAAGTTAAGAAGGGAGTGTATCAATGTTGTATCTTTTCACCATACTTATTCAACTTGTATGCTGAGCACATAATCCGAGAACCTGTGTTATATGAATAATAAAGTGACATCAGGATTGGAGGAAGACTCATTAGCAATCTATGATATGAAGATGACACAACTTTGCTTACTGAAAGTGAAGATGATTTGAAGCACTTACTGATTAAGATTAGAGACTACAGTCTGCAGTTTGGATTACATCTCAATATAAATTAAACAAAAATCCTCACAACTGGTCCAATAAACAGCTTCATGATAATTGGAGAAAATATTGAAGTTGTCAAGAACTTCATGTCACTTGCTTTTACAACTAATACCAATGGAAGAAGTGGTCAAGACATCAGACGATGTATTGCATTGGGTAAATCTTCTGCAAAAGACCTCTTTCAAGTGATGAGGAACAAAGATACCTCTTTGAAGGCTAAGGTGTGCCTAACCGAAGCCATGTTATTCGCAATTGCCTCTTATGCATGTGAGAGCTGGAAAATGAATAAGGAAGACCAAAGAAGAGTTGATGCTTTTGAGTTGTGATGTTGGAGAAGAATGTTAAGAGTACTATACTCTGATAAAAGGACTAACAAATCTGTCCCGAGAGAAGTGCAGTTGTAATTCTCCTTCAAAGAGAAAATGGCCAGACTTCGTCTCACCTACTTTGGTCATGCTATCAGAAGGAACCATTACTTGAAGAAGGATATCGTGCTT
>NW_006921938.1:3340574-3342335 GCF_000298275.1 Orycteropus afer afer
GTTCAATGCCTTCGAGTCAATTTACCTCATAGCAACCCCTCCTTGGCTTTCTGAGGCAGTATTTCTATGGAAGTAGATTGCCCAATCTTCCTTCCAATGAGTGTCTGGTGAGTTTGAACAACGAGCCTTCTGGTTAGCAGTCAAGTACCTTAGGCACTACAGCACCAGAGCTCTTCAATCCATTGAAGGTATGCAAATTTTGTTGTTTTGAATTCCTTAACAGGGAGTTCCAATGCTGTTTCATTCTTAAGGCTGTTTTCTGCATCTGCATCCTGCTCCTTTGTTTCTTCCACTTTATCTTGCTTCTTTGTTTGGACTTTGATGATCTATTTTGTCTGAGAAAATTTCGTGTTGTATTTATGTTTAATTTGTGGCTTCATGTTGGTGTGATTCATCCGATTTTATTTATTTATTTATTTTGTTTTGATATATCTGTGTGAACAGGATACTCTGCTCCTCTATTTGTTAGTTTTTAGCACTTAGGCAACCACCACCTGTCTCCTGGTGGCTGTGATAGGGAACAAGAATGTGTGCACAGATCTCTGTTAGCTGTTTGTAGGAAGGAGTTAAGGATGAGTTGAGTTGGTTTTGGCTGCCATCTATCACTGCTCAGTTGGTGCAAAAGCAGGTGGTGACATTCCTTCTTGGGTATGGTTGCAGAAGGTACAGGAATGGATTTAGTTGGAATGCTTGCTGACTTCCCCTCAGATAGACAGAAAAAAAGAAATTAATAAAAGAAGAGAACAAAATCTCAAAAAGCATAAACAAAAAGGAAAAAATCCCACATGCAAGAAAAATAAAATGAATGACAAGAAAAATTTATAAAATAAAGGCTAAAAGAAAGATAAAGAGGAAAAGAGAAAAAATAAAAGCGATAATAACTGTGGAGAGAGGAATGAAAGAAAAGAGTAGTAAATAAAAAAAGGGAAAATTGCAAAAGGGAAAACAAGGAATTAGAAGAACCAAAAGAAAGAAAAAGGATAGAACTGACAAAAAGAAAGAGAGAAAAAAAAAAAAAAAAAAGAACCAGGGATGGGAAAGAGGGAAAAAAAGGTAGAAAGGAGGAAGAGAGAGAGAAAAAAAAATCTAAAACCAAACAAACAAAAAAAAACTGTGGTGAGTGGACAATGGTATCCAGCTCTGTCAGGGCATAGACTGGGATAGAATTCCTGCTAGTCAACAAGATGTGGGGAGGCAGGTGATGGCCAGAACTCTGTTCTCCAAGAGCATGTAGAATATAAGAATAAAGAGAGGAATATCACACCTTTCAGCCTCTAGTGCAATTGCCTGTGCTGTCCTCAGTAAGCAGAGCTTATTCTTAACTTGCTGTCCAGGTAAGAATGTCATTTGCATATATTCAAAATGGCTGCACTGGCCTCTTGCAAATATTCAAAATGATTGCACCCTCAGGACAGCCTTTGTCAGACCATAAGTCTGTCTCCTTCACTGTTTTCCCTTCTGGTTGTCAGGCACCAATGCAGCCCTTGTCCATGCAGTTCTTAGAATGCAGAGCCAATTCTTAGCTTGCTACTGGGAAATATACAAAATTATTGTGCCCACATGTAGCCGGCAGTCCTCAGCTCTGTTTGTCTCCTTGCTCACTGTTTTCTTTCAGGTTCTTCTGCTTTGTTGTTGTTATTAAGTGCCGTCGAGTCGTTTCCGACTCACAGCGACCCCATGCACAGCAGAACGAAACACTGCCTAATCCCGCGCCAGCCCCACAATCCCTGCTATACTTGAGCCCATCATCGCAGCCACCGT
>NW_006921938.1:3344287-3345637 GCF_000298275.1 Orycteropus afer afer
AAACTCCCCCATATGGTTTCCAAGGCTGTAAACTTTACAGAAGCAGATTGCTACAACTTTCTCCCATACAGCTGAGCTACTTTTAGGTTTGAACCACTGACCTTTAGGTTAGCAGCCCACTGTGCAACCTGGGCTGTATTCTGTGACCATACTCAAATCAAAAACCTACAGCCACCAGATCAATTCCAACTCATAGCTACCCTATAGGACAAAGTAGAACTGCTCCCATAGGGTTTCCAAGGCTTCAAATCTATATAGATGCAGAGTGCCTCATCTCTCTTCAAAGAGAGGCTGGTGGGTGCAAACCACAAAATTTTTGGTTAGCAGCCAAATACTTCAACTATTGTGTCACCAGAATTCCATTTCTATGACATTAGTAGATACTAATTTGTCCAATTTTTTAAAATTTTACTTGAGGCACAGAGACTGGTATTGTGGAAAATAAATCAATGAATTGTTGAGGTAATTGATTTTTGACTCAGAATATATGCAATTCAGTATTCAGTACATTTCATTTTTAATTAATCTTTGAGAACCTTGTTTTAGAATATCTATGAGTAGCGTAGAGCCTAAGGCACTTGACTGCTAACCAGAAGGCTGGCGGTGCAAACCCACCAGCCACTTCTCAGAAGGAAGTTTGGGCAATCTACTTCCATAGTGATACTGCCTCGGAAACCCAAGGAGGGGTTGCCATGAGTGGGGTCCGACTCAATGGCACATAATAACAACAACATATTAGTAAAGAAGTTAGATTGTTTTTCTGGTTCTATTGTTGTTAGTTACTGTCAAGTCAGTTTACACTTATAGAGATCCTATGTACACAGAATGAAATATTTGCTAGTCCTGCTCCATTCTCAGGATTGTTGCTATGTTTGAGCCTATCCTCACAGGCACTGTGTCCATCCACCTCATTGAGGATCCTCCCCTTTTTCACTGACTCTACTTTCTCAGCATGGTGGGGTTCCCCAGAGACTGGTCTATTCTGACAACATGAGGAAAGTGTAGTAGATAAACTCTAGGCATTCCCACTTCTAAGAAGAATTCTGGGTATATTTTCTTATTTATTTATTTACTTATTTTTTATTTTTATTGTAGTGGAAACATACACAATAAGACATTCACCAACATAACAGCTTCCACACTTACAGCTAGGGGACATTGATGATATTTTTCATGTTGTACCACCATTATTGCTATCCTTTTCCAAAATATTCCATCACCATTAATATAAACTCAAAGCCTCATGAACAAAAGTATCCCCTTTCCACCTCCCTCATACCCCTGAAAACCACCAATAATCTTTGGTCTCTCTCTCTCTACATATATATATATATATATATATATATATAT
>NW_006921938.1:3346559-3347591 GCF_000298275.1 Orycteropus afer afer
TTATTTTTAATGCATTTTATTGAAATATAATTTATATACAGTGAAGTAAACAAAACTAAAATAACATAGGGCAATGCATTTTTTTTTTTTTTTTTTTTGCAGTGTTCCCTCCCCTTCCCTCTACCCCTGGCAACCAACAAAGTTTACCTCCATATATAGACCTTTCCTTGATCCCCCTCAACAATGAACTGATACTATATTTGTCCTTCTGTGATTGACTTCTTTCACTCAGCATAATGTCCTCAAAGTTCATCCATATTATGTGGTGTTTTGCAGACTCTACATTATTCTTTAGTGCTGCATAGCATTCCAGTATGTGTGTGTAGATTGGTCACCCACTCTTCGACTGATGAGGACGTACTTTGTTTCCATCTTTTGGCTACTGTAAATAGGGCTGTGGTGAACATGAGCATGCATGTATCTGTTCCTATCCTGGCTCTCAACTCTCTGGGATATATGCCTAGTAATGGGATTGCTGGGTCAAATGGTATCTCCAATTCCAACTTTCTAAGGAATCATCATATTGCTTTCCACAGTGGTTGTGTCACTTCACAGTCACTCAAGTAGTGTATGAGAGTCCCAATCTCTCCACATCCCCACCAGCATTTGTTATTTTCTGTCTCATTGAACCTTGCCTTCAGTGCTGGGGTAAGATGGTGTATCTCTTTGCTGTTTTGATTTACATCTCTCTGATGGCCAATGATTGTGAGCATATTTTCATGTATTAGCCGACCACCTGAATATCCTCTTTGGTGAAGTGTCTATTCATGTCTTCTGCCCATTTTTCAATTGCATTGTTAATTCCTTTGGTGTTGAGGCATCAGAGTGTTCCATCAATCTTAGAGATAAGTACCTTTCCAGATATGCAATTATCATCAAATATGGATTGTTATATGTTGCTGTCATTTTTGTCATGTGCTTTTCATTGTGTTGATTTCTTTGTTCCATATAATTTTCTATGCTGAGCTCATTTTGTTTGTGAATCATGTTATCACTTCCTTTGTCACTATTGTTTTAGTATTTGCTGAATAT
>NW_006921938.1:3349154-3361790 GCF_000298275.1 Orycteropus afer afer
GTAAACAATCAAAATAGTTTCACCCTCCAGACAGCTAAAAGTCCACAGCTAAAGGTGTCTCCCTCCTTGCTGTTTCCCTTCCTAGTCACAGGTTACCAGAGAAGTTATCCCTGCAGTACTTGGTGAGCGGGACTGATCTTTAGGTCAATTATTAGGTCCCAACACCACTTGGAAATATTCAGGCTGTTGGTTTCGTCAGATTAGCTGACAGTCTGTAGCTCCAACCATCTCGGTACTCACTGTTTTCGTTCAGGCTTTTCCATTAGTTGGTGCCTAATCCACTTCTGTATAGTTCCTTTCAAAGCTCAGGGCTCCAGGATTATCTTCTGTACCTCTTTGTTGAAGAAGGTCTATGTCGCTTGTCTGCCTATTCCTCCACCTTACTGGAACTCTTTCTGGCCATTTTTAAAATTGGATTGTTTGTCTTTTTGGCATTGAGTTGCAGTTTGCTATAAATTTTAGAGATAAGTTCCTTATCTGATATGTCATTACTAAATTTTTTTTTTTTTTCCCATTCTGTAGGTTCCTTTTTACTCTTTTGGAGAAGTCTTTTGATATACGTAAGAATTTAATTTTTAGAAGGTCACAATCATCTAGTTTATCTTCTACTGTTTGTGCATTTTGGATTATCCTTGATAGTCTATTTATGCCATAAATTAGGACCCCAAAGTTTGGCCCTATTTTTTCTTTGATAAGCTTTATAAGTTTAGGTTTCACATTTAAGTCTTTGATTGATCTGGAGTTAGTTTTCGTGTATGGTGTGAGGTATAGATCTGGTTTCTGTCTTCTGCAAATAAATATCTAATTTTGTCAGTATCACTTGTGAAAGAGACAATCTCTTCCTCATTGAATGAATTTCAGTCCTTTTTCAAAGATCAGGTGACTATATGTTGATGGATCTGTTTCTGAATTCTCAATTCTAGTCCACTGGTCTATGTGTTGGTCATTGTACCAATATCAGAATATTTTGACAACTGTGGCTGTGTAGTAGTAGGCTTTGAGATCTGTGAGGGTGAGATCTCCTATTTTATTCTTCTTCAGTATTGTTTTGCTTATTCAAGTTCCCTTTCCTTTCCGTATAAAATTAGTGATTGGATTTTCCATGTCTTTAAAGAATATTGGTGGAATCTGGATCAGGACTGCATCGAATGCATAGATTGCTATGGTTATTATTAACATTTTCAATCTTCCTATCCATGAGCATGGTGTGTTCTTCCATTTATGTAGATCTCTTACAGTTCCTTGAAGTAGTAATTTGTAGTTTTCTTTGCATAGGTCTTTTGTGTTCCTAGTAAGATTTATTACCAAGTACCTTATCTTTTTTTAGCTGTTATCAATGGTATTGATTTCCTTATTTCATTTTTAGAGACTTCTTTGTTGATGTAGAGGAATCCCACTGATTTTTGTATGTTGATCTTTTATCCCTCCACTATGATAAATCTTTCAATGACTTTTAGTAGTGTCTGTTTTTCTCTGTTACAGTCTTGTAAGTTTATTTTACTTTCAATACTTCTAGAACTGGATTGGTTTCTAGGTTATGTCATCATATGACTCCTTTTAGCATCTTTTGTAAACTTTGTCTTATCTTGACAAATTCCCTTAATTTTTGCTTATCTGGAAATGTAATTTCACCCTAATGTTTGATAGACTGTTTTGCTGGGTATATAATTTATGGTTGGTGATATTTTCTTTCAGGATTTTATACATATCATCATAAAATCTTCTTGCCTGCATGGTCTCTGCCAGTAAATTAGGGCTTAGTCTTATTGATTGTCCTTTGTAGGTAAGTTCTCATTTTTCCCATTCTGCTTTCAAGATTCTTTCTTTGTTTTTGGTTTTGGAGAGTTTGACTATGATATGTCTTAGTATTTTTCTTTTGGGGTCTATCCTGTTTGGGATAGTTAGTTCTTCTGCATCTTTTTTGAGTTTCTTTACAGTTCTTTCTCTTTTCAAAAATTGTGTATTAATGTCTCCTACTATTACTATGGAGTCATCTACTTGTCTTTTTGTTGAACTTCTTGAATGGATATATTCTCACCTTTCATCATATCAGGATAATTCTTTTCTGACAAAACTTCCACAATTTTTCTGTGGTTTTATCTGTCTCTATCTGATCTGGAATTCTGATTACACACAACTTATTCCTCTTGATGGTTTCCCACATGAGTCTTAGGCTTTTTTCATTATCTTTTGATCTTTTGTCTGATTGATCCCTTAACAAAGAAGTATTGAGATATTTGTCATCAGTCTTTTTAATTTTGTCTTCCATTGATTTAATTCTACTCCTTTTCCCATTCAATTTGTTATTTCTGAAATCTTAGTATTACTCTTCTGGATTTCTGTTTGTTGTTTTTGTATCCTTTCTAACTTTTTGTTTCCTGATTCATTCTTATATTGTTTTCCTAAATTGGTCTAGACTTTTATCTGTGTTTTCCTTAATTCTGTTTTTCTTCATATCTCTCAATCTGTTGAAGCACCCCAATATAATTGTTTTGTATCCCTTATCAGGGGATTTGAATGCTACTTCTTCCTCAGGGATGCTTTCTGAACTTTCATATGATTCCTTGTTTCTACTATTTTATCTTTCTTTTTTCTGTGGACTATGATGGTCCATTGTCTCCAAGCCATTTTCATTTTGTAGTATTTATGTTTAATGTGTGGTTATATGTTAATGTAATTCATCCAAGATTTTTTTTTTTTCCTTTATTTTGTTTGTATATATTTTTGTGAGCATGGTATTGTTCTCTTCTATTTGTTAGTTGCTAACACTTAGGCACTCACCACCTGTATCCTGGTGTGTGTTCTAGAGAATGAGAGTGTGTGCACAGATCTCTGTTATCTGTTCATAAAGAGCAGTCAAGGGTGCATTGAGCTGACATTGGCTGCAGTCTTTCACTGTCACTTGATGCAAAAGAAAGTGGTGGTACTTACTCAGTGGATAGAATGGGATGTTGTTGGGTTGGGTTAGAACAATTGCTGTCTCCCATTCTTTTAGACAAAATAAATAAATAAATAGAATAACATTTAAAAAATACAAAAAAAAATGAGGAAAACAAAAAACTAAAACTGCATAAACAAATAGGAACAATCACAAAAACAAGAGAAGGAACACAATCAGTAAGAAGAAAGTTTTCAAAATATATTTAAGAAAAAGGATAAAAAATGAGAAAAATAGAAGAAAAAAAAAGTCACACTATGTGGGGAGGGAGGAATGAGAGAAGAGAGAAAGCTTAAAAGTATAGAGAAAACTACAGCAGGAAAAAACAAGGTATGGGAAGAACCAAAAGAAGAAAAAAGAAAGGAACCAAGAAAAGGGAAAAAAAAAAAAACAGGAACAAAGCATGGAAAAGAGAAAAATAAAAGGGGGAGAGAGAAAGGAGGAAGATATAAACAATAATTTAAAACAAACAAAAATAAAATTGTGGGGGGCAGAACCATGGCACACAGGCTCTGCCAGGGCACAGCCTAGTATGGACACCCTGCAAGTCAAGAAGGTGGGTGGAGGTGGGGGTATGGTCACAACCCTGTGCATCTAGAGAGCACAAGGCACAAGCATAATAGGTAGAATACTGAACTGCTTCAGTTGTCAGTCTCCAGTGTGGTTGCCTGTGCTATTCTCTGCAGGCAGAACACACTCCCAGTGATTTGAATGTAATGTGCACAAGGAACAAATAAAATACTCTCTGTATTCCATAAGCGATATTCTAAAGGAAGTTGAATGATTCCTAAAAGTGTTTAAAGAGACAAGACAATTTGAGAGAGAGAGAGAGAGATGGAGACAGAGAGAGAGAGAGAGATATAAGATAAAGAGAGTAATAAGAAGTGTCTACTGGAATGGGAGATACTTTAGATACAATTATTAAGAAATAACTCCATTAAAATATATTATTTTTTTATAAAATTCCAAAGAAACAAAGCAGCCAGTCTCAAATAGTAGCAGTGTTAACCAGAAAAAAGGTAAAAGAGGGTAATGGGAGAATGAGATTATTATGTTTTAATTAGAGCAAGAAAATCAGTGGAGGATGAGAAGAGTTAGCCTTGTAAAAATGGAAAGAAATTATCTCACAGAGGGAGGCAGATATGTAGAACATGCTGTCAAAAGTAAGGAATGTGACTATTATTATATGAAAAATTAGAAATGGAACAGAACGAACAGATGAATTTCAGAAGAGAAGAAGTATAATATATATATCAAGGAAGCAAGGGAGATAAAATTACTGGCTACTTATATGGAAAATGATGGTAAAACAGATAAAAGGAAACAAAGTTCAGTTGTAAAGCTATTGTAGCTTCCTAGTGAATGTACTATGAGATATTGTATTGTGCTTTGAAATAATTTTTTTCACCTACATATGTGTTATCTCATTAATGACTTCTACAGTTTTTTTTTTTTTTTTCAATCTTATACTAGACCAGAGAATGTCTTAGGTACTGAGATTACAAAAATAAATTAAATACAATATTTACACTGTATAATTCACTGAATAAGTGGAATAAATACAAAATACAAAAGTGTGAACTTAGGGCTAAAGTTTCACAGAGAAGGTGGATCTGGACTAACAAATTTCATGAAGAGTTTTTACTAGGGCAAGTGCACAGCTGAGTCTAGGGAATAAATATCATCTTGGTGTTGTAAGGTACTATTGAGGTAAGTTGGACTCACAGCAACCTCATATGACAGAGTGAAACTGCTCCATAGGGTATTCTTGGAGACAATTTACAAGGGAGCGGATTGCCAGGTCTATTTACCCACAGACTACAAGATGAGTTTGAACCACTAACCATTCGGTTAGTACCAGCAAAGTTCCATAAAGATTTACAACTCCTAAAAGCTATCAGTTGCCTTCTCCACATTAGTAGACATAAAACCTATTGAAAATAAATGACAAAAGCCAATCATTTCACAACACCATAACTTGTTTAGTTACATAAAAGACTCTGGACATCTTATTTGAGAAAAATTATCTTGCACATAAAAGTACCAACATACATGCAAATATGGATTTACTATGAATCAAATTAAACCAAAGATTGATAGTTCCTCATGGTACTATTAGGGCTATTCTAATGGCTTTACAAATATATTCATTTTGCTTCTTAAAATGTGTTGAAAAATTTGTAAAATTAAGAAGGTATCATTTTTCACTTTGCTGTGCTTCCTCCATCAAATTTAGTGGGGAATCCATTAGCATAATTATGGATGCAAGTATTTTTTAAAATAAGTTATAATGAGAGTGAGGTATATATTTAACATCATTTTCATGAAATATATTTACATGATTACAGTCAAGCCCACACAGTTATTTTTAGACTACTTAAATCATGATTTCCAGGGATCAGGATAAAGCAGTTAAAGATATGTTTATTAATGAATTTATTCATTCATTCAACAAATTTTCATTGACTACCTAATAAGAGTTAGCATATGATCAAGAATCAATGGTATTAAAGACAGAAGTACAAGTGTGTGGAAGACATTAGTGAATAGCAAGCCCCCAGGAATTGATGGGATACTAATTGAGAAGTTTAACCAAAACATGAAACTCCGGAAATGCTTATTCATCTATGCCAAGAAATATGGAAGATATACTTGGGCAACCAACTGGAAGAGATCCATATTCATGTCCTTTCCAAATAAAGGTGATCCAATGGAAAGTGGAAAATAACAAACAGTATGGTTAATATCTCATGCAAGTAAATTTGTTCTGAAGATAATGAAAAAATGGTTGCAGTGATACATCAACAGGGAATTTTAAGAAATATAAACTGGAATCTTAAGAGGACACGCATGAGGGATATCTTTGCTGATGTCAGACAGATCTTGGTTGAAAGTAGAGAATATCAGAAAGATGTTTACCTGTAGTTTATTGCTTACACAAAGGCATTTGGTGCTTTGAATCATAGTAAATTATGGATAACATTGTGAAGAATGGGAATTCCAAAACACCTGTTTGTGCTTGTGTGGACCTGTACATAGACTAAAAGGCAGCCATTCCAACAGAACAAGGGAATACTGCATGGTTTAAAATGAGGAAATGTGTGTGTTAGGGTTTTATCCTTTCTCATACTTGTTCAGTCTGTATGCTGAGCAAATAATCTGAAAAACTGGACTATATGAAAAAGAACACAGCATCAAGACTGAAGGATGACCCAATAACAACTTCAATTTGCCGGTGACACAATTTTGCTTGCTGAAATTGAAGAAGATTTGAAGTACTTATTGATTAAGGTCAAAGACATATAGATTATAGATAGGTATAGATTTCACCTCAAGATAGAGAAAACAAAAATCATTACAACTGGGCTGATAAATAACATAATGATAAGCAGAAAATATTGAAGTTTTTATGGATTTCATTTACTTATAACCACAATCAATGCTTATGGAACTAGTAGTCAAGAAATCAAAGGACACATTGCATTAGGCAAACATGCTGCAAAAAACCTTTTTATTTTCCTTTAAATTTTGTTGTGATTTGGGTGAAAGTTTACAGAACAAATTCATCTTCCATACAGCAGTTCACATACACTTTGTCTTATGACATTGAGTGATGTTTTCCACAATGCAATCACTCTCTTCCCACTTCCTCCTCAGTTACCTCTTCTCTGTGTCCTTCCCTCCCATGCACTCCTGCCCTCCCAAGCTGTCCCCTGTGCATACACAGCCCTTCTATCCTCCCATGATTTATCTCTGCAAAGAGTGTGTCTACCTAATGTAAATGTTCAGCTCATATGCCTGTCTTTTGTTTGACTGAAAGCCACAGGAATGGATTCAATTCAAGATCTGATGGACAGCTAGGGGTATAGTCTCAGATGATCCATCAGGCTCTATCAGATCAGCAAACCTGGTCCCTTTTTTTTTTTTTTTTTTTAATGATTTTGAGTTTTGTTCCACATTGTTCTCCCACTCAATCCATGATCTCCTACATAGATCCCCTTCTGAGTGATTGACAGTGATAGCCAGGGACCATCTAGTTATTCTGGTCTCATAGTCATATAGGCTGAGGATTGCATAGTGTACCAGTCCCTTGGACTACATGTTTCCATGTGTCTTTGGTTTTCTTCTTTTCTTCATTATTCTTTGCTCTGGAGAAGGAGAGACCCATTGTTGCATCTAGATAATGAAAAATACTTTTTAAAAGTGTAAAAAAGCAAAGAATATAAAAGTGTGCCTGATCCAAACCATCTATTCTCAATTGCCTCATATGCATGCAAAATCTTGACAATGAATAATGAAGACCTAAGAAGAATTGAGGCCTTTGAGCTATGGTGTTGGCAAAGAATAATGAATATACCATGGACTTCCAGAAGAAAAAACAAATCAATTACAAGGAGGTACCAGTCACTGGAGAAGGACATCATGCTTAGTAAAGTAGGTCAGTGAAAAAGAGGAAGACACTTGATGGGATGGGCTTATACAGTGGCTGCCACAATGGGTCCATCCATAGCAACAATTACACAGATGGCCCATAACAAAGCTGTATTTCATTATGTGGAGCATGAAGGTGCTAAGAGTTGGAATGCACTTAATGGCACATAAAAACAGCATTATATATCATGGAGTCCCTGGGTTGTGCAAACTGTTAATGTGCTCTGCTTCTAAATGAATGATTGGAAGTGAGTTCAGGTAAATGTACTTCAGAAGAAAGACCTGGTGATATGCTTCGAAAAAGTAATATCAGTCACTGTAAACCCTATAGAACAGTTGTACTCTGCCACACAAGTAATACTTATGAGCCAGAATTCACTCAATGAAAGTCAGTTTTTTTTTTTTTTTTTTTAATTTTCTTATGTGTCACGAACTGTGCTGGGAACTGGGAATATGATGATGAGTAAAAGAACATAACCATATTTTGATCCCTCTGACTTCATTTCTTTCTAATTATATCCTTGTTCACTTTGGTATACCATCACAAAATGTTCCCCCTGTTCTCATCAGAGACTTTACACCAACTTTCTAGTCAATACTTAAGTGTAGGTCCAGAAGATGTGTCCGCTGTTTGAATGTATTCAATAGCAGGTTGTAATGGGAGCATGTGGATGGAAAAGGAGAAAAAAAAAAAAATTAGAAAGACTAAGCTATCTTCCCATTATCTGCATAGAAAATATTTCAAATTTTTTTTCATAAAGAGAAGATCAAAGAGTACTCACTGAAATGATACATATGAGGAAAAAGCATAAAGAAAGTATAAAGGAGTAAATTATAAAGTATATAATGCCATCTCTCAGTATCCATGGGCCATTGGCTCAAGGGGCCCTGCAGATACCAAAGGCAAAGGATGCTAAAGTCTCTTATATAAAATTGTGTAGTATTTGCATATGACTTATGCACATCCTCCCATATTTATGTCATCTCTAGATTACTTACAATATTAAATATAATGTGAGTGCTATGTAAACAATACTTTATGCTACTCTTAGATTTTGAGGGATTGTTTTGACCACTCAGTGGCTTACGTTTTCCATGCTGTGGATTGCATGGTGTACCAGATGCTTGGACTAATTACTTCCATCAATCTTTTGTTTTCTTCATTCTTTTTTGCTCTGGACAAGGAGAGACCCATTGTTACCTCCAGATGGTTACTAGCAAGCTTTTAAGATCCAAGTTGCTACTCGCCAAAGTAGGAGGTAGAACAATGTTTTGTGTAGTATGTTATGCCAGTTGATCTTGATGTCGCCTGTGACTATAATCCCAATCCCGCAGGTCCAAATACTAACTCCCACTTGGTAGCTGGCTGGTCCCAAGAAGTGACTACAATCTTCTCCCTTGTCAGCTCTACTATACACCTGAGAATTCTTACAGAACATAAAATACACTTGTAGAAACATTGTCTCCCAACCCTCAACATGGTCTCAGCCACACACATTCCTGCCTAGACATACCTAATATTTTAGCCCATCCATCCATCTATCCACCCGTATACCCACTTTTGCTTTCACTGATAATGCAGTACTGTATGTGCAAAAGGGTTCATCTGTTGTCTGCACCTCCCTTGTACTTTTCTATGTCTTCCTTTTCCTCAATGCCACCATGGTGATTACTTACGTTTGGTGCATTGCCCTTCTCTTCACCCAAATCAGTACTTATCTCTATGTATCTAACAGTGTTCTCTACCCAACCATCCCACCCTGATAACAAACAAAAATTTCCTTCCTATATAAACCTTTCCTTGACGTTTTACAATAGCAGACTAATACAATATTTGTCCTTCTGTGATTGACTTACTTAATTTAGCATAATCTCCTCCAACTTTGTCTACATTATGCGGTATTTTGCAGGTTCTACATTATTCTTTAAGGTTGCATAGTATTCCATTGTGTGTATGTTCAATAGTTTGGTTATTCATTCCTCAGTTGATGGATACCTAAGTTGTTTCCATCTTTTGGCTACTGTAAATATTGCTATGATGAACATAGGTGTGCATGTATTTGTTCTTGTCATGGCTCTCACTTCTTTAGGACATATACCTAGTAATAGAATGGCTGAGTCAAATGGTATTTCTAATTTCATCTTTTTAAGGAATCACCATACTACTTTCAACAGTGATTGTATCATTTGACAGTTCCACCAGCAGTGTATTAGAGTCCAAATCTCTCTGCATCCTTGCAAGCATTTGTTATTTTGTGTCTTGTTGAACTTTCCTACTAGTCTGGGACAAGATGGTATATCATTATTGTTTTGATTTCCATCTCCCTAATGGCTAATGATTTATTCATATGTTTGTTGGCCACCTGAATATCCTCCTTGGTGAAGTGTCTATTCGTGTCTTCTACCAATTTTTGAATTGGATTATTTTTCCTTTGATTATTGAGGTATTGGAATTTTCTATAAATTCTAGAGACAAGTCCTTTTTCAGATATGTCATTGCTGAATATTTTTTCCCAATCTGTAAGTTCTCTTTTGGGGAAGTCTTTGGAAGCACACAAAAATTTAATTTTTAGAAGGTCTCATTCATCGAGTTTGTCTTCTGCTATTTGTGCATTTTGGGTTATGCTTGATAGTCCATTTATGCCATATATTGTTGTTGTTGTTGTTATTATGTGCTGTCAAGTCAGGCCTGACTCATAGCGACCCTCCTTGGGTTTCCGAGGTGGTATCACTATAGAAGTAGACTGCCTAACCTTCCTTCCGAGGAGTGCCTGGTGGGTTTGAACCACTAGCCTTCTGGTTAGCAGTCAAGTGCCTCAGGCAGTACACTACCAGAGCTCCTATGCTGCATTTTAATGCCTGTAAATTTGCCCCTACTTTTTCCTTGAGAAGCTTTATAATTTTAGGTTTCACATATAAGTCTTTGATCCATCTGGAGTTAATTTTTGGTTATGGTTTGAGATGCAGATCTTGTTTTATTTTTCTGCAAATGGATATCCGGTATTGCCAGCATCATTTATTAAACAAATGTTCACTTCCCCATTTAATGGATTTTGGCCCTTTGTCAAAGATCAGCTGACCATAGGTCGATGGATCTATTTCTGGGTTCTCAATTCTATTCCATTAGTCTAGGTTTCTGTCATTATACCAATACCAGGGAGTTTTGGCTACTGTGGCAGCATAGTAGATTTTAAGATCCCTGAGTGTGAGATTTCCTACTTTGTTCTTCTTCTTCAACAGTGCTCTGTTCATCCATGGTCTCTTTCCTTTCCATATAAAGTTAGTGATTGCTTTTTCCATATCCTTTAAAAATGTTGATGGTATCTGGATTGGGATTGCATTGAATGTATAGATTGCTTTGGGTAGAGATCATATTTTCACAATGTTAAATCTTCCTATCCAAGAGTATAGCAAGGTCTTCCAATTATGTACATCTCTTATGGTTTCTTGAAGTAGTTTTTTATACTTTTCTTTGTACAGCTCTTTTTGGTTCCTGGTAAGATTTATTCCCAAATATTTTGTTTTTTTGGTAGCTATTGTAAATTCATTTATTTCCTTATTTCTTTTTCAGCAATCTCTTTGCTGGTGTAGAGGAATCCAACTGATTTTTGGATGTTGAGCTTGTATCCTGCATGATGCTAAATTTCTTAGTTCTAGTAGATTTTTGACTGAGTCTCTTGTGTTTTCTAGGTATAGGATCATATCATCAGCAAATAGGGATAGTTTGACTTCTTCTTTACCAATATGGATGCATTTGATATCTCTTTCTTGCCTTATGGCCCTGGCTAGGACTTCCAATATAATGTTGAATAGAAGTCGTGATAGAGGGCATCCTTACTTGGTTCCCGTTTCCAAGGGGAATGGTTTCAGTCTCTCTCCATTGAGAATAATGTTGGCTATTGGTTTTGCATACATGACCTTTATTACTTTAAAGAATGTTCCTTCTATACTATTTTACTGAGAGTTTTTATTAGGAATGAGTGTTGGTTTCCTTTTCTGCATCGATTGATATAGTCATGTGGTTCTGTTCCTTTGTTTTGTTTATGTGGTGGATGATGTTGATTGTTTTTGTAATGTTGAATCATCATCCTTGCATACCAGATGTGAGCTCCAGTTGGTCATAATGAAGGATTTTCTTGATATGTTTTGGAGTCTATTGGCTAGGATTTTGTTGAAGGTTTTTGCATCTATATTCATGAGAGATATTAGTCTGTAGTTTTCCTTTTGAGTGGTGTCTTTGCCTGGTTTTCATATCAAGTTTATGCTTGCTTCATAAAAAGAATTGGGAGGATTCCATCCTTTTCTGTTTTGAAATAGTTTTAGTAGTATTGGTGTTAGTTCTTCTCTGAATGTTTCATTGAATTCTCTGGTGAAAACATGTGGGCTAGGAATTTTTTTGTTAGTAATTTTTTGATGACCTGTTCAAATGCTTCTTCTGTTGTGGATCTGTTCAAATTTTCCACATCAGTCTGTGTTAGTTTAGGTAAGTGGTGTGTTTCCAGAAATCTGTCCATTTCTTCCGGATTTTCGAATTTGTTGGAGTACAGTTCTCCATAGTATTTTGATATTATCCTTTTTATTTCAGTTGGTTCTGTTGTGATGTCACTCATTTCATTTCTTATTCATGTTAGTTGTATTCTCTCCCTCTTTTCCTTTCTTAAATTTGCCATTGTTTTCCCAATTTTACTAATCTTTTCCAAAAACCAACTTCTAGTCTTGTTGATTTTTTCTATTGTCTTTCTATTTTCTGTTTCATTGATTTCTGCTTGAATCTTTATTATGTTCTGTCTTTTGTTGACTGTAGGCTTTTCTTGTTGGTCCTTTTCTCATTCTTGGAGATGTTTAAAGTGTTGATTTTGGCTCTTTCTTCTTTTTTGATGTGTTCATTTTTTGCTATAAATTGGCATCTGATCACTGCTATTACTATCTCCTAAACATTTTGGTATTTTGTGTTTTCATTCTCATTAGATTCAGGAAATTTTTGAATTTAATTTTGTATTTATTCTCTTTCCCATTTGTTCTTAAAGAGGGTGTTGTTCAGTTTCCATGTGTTTGCTCTTTTTCTTTGATCTTCCTACTGTTGATTTCTAATTTGCTAGCATTGTGATCTGAGAAGCTACTTTGCAGTATTTCAATGTTTTCAAATTTATTAAGGCTTGTTTTGTGGCATAACATATAGTCTATCATGGAAAATGTTCAATGTGCCCTGGGAAAGAATATAAGTTGTTGTTGTTTTTATGTGCCGTCGAGTCGGATCCGACTCATAG
>NW_006921938.1:3365299-3368860 GCF_000298275.1 Orycteropus afer afer
TTCTAATTTTTCATTTAATTTGTCATTTTGTTCTTGTATTTTATTCCAAAATTCTTGTAAGGTTTTTTCTGTGTTTTTTATGGTCTGTCTCTCAATCCTTTGAAGATACCTAAAGATAATTCTTTTGAATTCCTTATCAGAGAATTCCAATGCTGCTTCTTCCTCAGCGATGGGTTCTGGGTCTGTATCCTTCTCCCTTGTTGTTTCTACCAGTTTATCCTGCTTCTTTGTGTGGACTGTGATGGTCTGTTGTCTCCGAGGCATAGTGATGTTGTTGATTTTATTTTAGGGTCTATCCTTTTGGGGTTCTTGTACTTCCTGAATGGATATATTCTCATCTTTCATCATATCAGGGAAGTTCTCTTCCAACAAATCGAGGACAATTTTCTCAATGGTTTTATTTTTCTCTTCCTTTTCTGGAATTCAGGTGACAAGTAGGTTATTCCTTTTGTTTGTATTCCACATGAACCTTAGGCTTTCTTCATTTTTTTTTTTTTTTTTTTTTTTTTCGTTTGATCCCTTTCCAAAGAAGTATTCAGGTATTTGTCTTCAATTTCATTAATTCTGTTTTCCATTGCATCAATTTTCCTCCTTTGCCTTTTTAATGTGTTATGTATTTCTGACATTTTAGTATTGATCTTCTGGATTTCTATCTGTAGATTTTGAATCATTTTTAGATTTTTATTTATTTTGTTATTTTTGTTCTTGTATTTTCTTCTAAATTTGTTCTAGGATTTTGACTGTCTTTTCCTTAGTTTTGACAGTGTTTTCTTTGATCTGTCTCTCAATCCTCTGAAGATACCTGAATATAATTCTTTTTAATTCTTAATCAGAGAATTCCAATGCTGCATCTTTTTCACGGATGTGTTCAGGGTCAGTATCTTGTTCTCTTGTTTCTACCACTTATCTTGCTTGTTTGTGAAGACTGTAATGGTCTCTTGTCTCTGAGACATTGTGATGTTGTAGTATTTAGATCTCTGTTAACTGTTTGTGAAGATCAGCTAAGGGTGAGTCAGGCTTTTCTTGTTGGCTGTTTATCATTGGCCAATTGGTAGAGAAGGAAGGGATGGTTCTCACTCATTAAGTGAAGCTCCAGAATGTGTGGGTGTAGTTGTGTTATATGGGCACTGTTGCTGTCTCCCATTCATTTAGACAAAAATAACAATTGAAAAACCCATCAGAAAAGTAAAAGTAAATGAACAAAAACACACCATGTAATCACACAGGAAAATAACCAAAAAAAGAAAAAAGGAAATAATAAACACAATATCTGGGGAGACAACAATGGAGAAAAAAGGTAGAGTAGGAGAATAATGAAGAAAAAAAATGGGAAAAATGCAAAAAGAAAAAAAAAAGGAATGGGGTTAACCACAAGAAAGAGAAAAATTGTTACCAGGAACAGGGAAACAGAAAAAGCTGAAAACTAGGACCTGGGAAGGGAAGAATAAAGAATATCAATAAAAAGGACAATAATAATAATAATTTTTAAACAGACAAAAACAAACAAATTTACCAAAAAAAAAAAAGTGCAGGGTGGGACAGGCTACCCAGGCTCCGTGCAAGCACACAGAACAGGATGGAAATCCCGCAGGTCCAGAAGGTGGGTGGGAGTGAGGGATAGCCACACCTCCATTCCCAAGAGGATGTGGCATATAAGAGTAACAAGGGGAATATCACACCTTTCCAGTCTTCGGCCTCTGGAATGTCCTTATGGTTCTCAGCAAGTGAAGTCTGTTTTTAAGTCCTTGAAATCTAGGAGACCACTGTTGCTTTAAATATCCAAAATGGTCAAACTGCTCGTAAACGTTCAAAATGGGTGTGCCCTTGGGACAGGCAAAATTCCATAGCTCAGCCCATCTTCCTCTTCTCTGCTTTCCCTTTTATTCACCAGCCACCAGTGCAATCATCTGTGCAACCATTGGCTAGCAGGGCTGATTTTTAAGTTAATACTTAGGTCCTAACACCAGTCGGCAATATCCAAGCTGTTTGCGCCGTCTGGATCACTGCCAGACCACAGCTCTGTATGCCTCCTTTTTTGGTGTTTTTATGCAAATTCTTCAAATAGTTGGAGTTTAGTCCACTTCTATATCCTTCCCTTCTAAGCTCAGGGGTCCAGGATTATCTTCTGTATTTGTGTTAATTGGTCCCCCCCCCCTTTTTTTTTGTTGAAGAGGGTCTGTGCAGTCTTTCTGCCTATTCCACCATCTTACTGGGACTTCCTCTAGAATATTTTTGATGCATGGTTGGTTGAATCCATGGATGCAGAACCCAAAGACACAGAGGGCTGACTATAATGTCATTTATTTCTGGATTTTGTGATATTTGTACTCATTTTACTTTTTTAAATTTATAACGTCAGGAGTTTTGCTCATTCTAACAAATATTTAAAAGGATAAAACCAAAACCAAACCAAATCCATTGCCACTGAGTTGATTCTAACTCATGTCAACCCTTTCAGACAGAATAGAACCATCCCCTAGTGTTATTAAGGCTGTAAATCATTAAGAAGGAAACTTTCTCCCAAAACAGCTGATATAATTGAGTGACCAAACTTTCAGTTAGCAGCTGAGTGCTTAACCACTGAGCCACCATGGCTTTATATTAGTAAGTATATTAAATACATATTTTTTTTTTATTTTAAATTATAGAAGCTTTAAGTACCTAAAACCTGAATCAATCCATGATTATTTCAGGGTAAGAGTTTGGAGTTATAGATCATTTTTCATAATGCTCCTTAACTATTGCTCTTGTAAAATGTGTTTCACATAATACATTTTGAAGAAACATGTAATGCATACCTTATTATAGCTTGTTTGATGACTTGCTTAAGGTCATGTAGATGTGTAATTTTGACTAGAATGTTGGTTTACTTAAAAAAAAAAAAACATGTACAGAATTTTTTTGGGAGATAATCATATGCTCCTTTGAGAAACAAAAGAACAATACATGTTCAAATGATTTTCCAGCTTTTGTCAGCATGCAATTAGAATTTACCCACAAAACTATAATGAGTCATTTTTTCATAATTTATGACATTATATCTTCCCATTTCTAAAGTAAAATTTTTATGTATTTAACCACAGAGGAAGGGAGTGAGGATTAATCCAGTGAACTGGAAAATCAAGAAGCTCAACATACATTCAATAATATTTCTACAAAAGAATTTTATGAGCGACTAGTTCTAGTAAAATCCAAAGTAATATGACATCATATCTGTAAAGAATATTAAACACTTAATAGTTCAGAAGGTGGAAATATAGTACAACTTTAAGTAGACAAGAGAATGCTAATAAAACAAGGTAAATTTAGTGTTGCAAATACTAAACGTAGAGACTATATGACTGTGAAATGTAAACCCTGTAGTTTAAAAGGTCTTGTTAGTCATGGGACACTGAAGAAATGTTATTTGATACAACATGCAAATCAGAGAGAAAAATTATACAAGTTAATAATCTATTAATTGAAACCCACCAAAAACAAAACCTACTGTTGACAAGTGAATCCTCATTCCCAGTTACACTATGGTTGGAGTAGAACTGACCTGGTTTCCAAAGTGTAAAT
>NW_006921938.1:3369465-3370990 GCF_000298275.1 Orycteropus afer afer
CAAAAATGAGAGCTCTGGTGGCATTTGGCCTAAGGCATTTGACTGCTAATCAGAAGGCTGGAGGTTCAAACCTACTAGTCACTCCTCAGAAGGCAGACTTGGAAATCTTCTTCTGTAGAGATATACCTTGGAAACTCAAGGAGGGGTCACTATGAGTTGGATTTGACTCTAAGGCTTCAAAGTATCTTTTTAAGGGGACATACTCCAAACCATAAATATCCACCACCAGGGCCCCCAAACTGCATGTTCTTCCCACATGCAAAATATGTTCCTCCAACCTAGCATATGCAAAAGTCAACCCATTCCAGCATCAGTTCTAGTCTAAAATCTCACTGTCTAAATCTCATTAATCAAGTATGGGTAAGACTCTTAGTATGTTCCATCTCTGGGCAAAAGTCCTCTCTATCACTGGACCTGTGAAATGTAGAATATAAATGAGCTGCCTTTACAATACAATGGTGGAATAAGCATAGACATTTTCATTCCAAAAGGGAAAAATTGGAGGAAAAGAAGGAGCCATTGATATCAAATCAACCCAAAATGCAACAGAGCAAATCTCATTTCATTTAAAGGATTGAGAACAATCCACTTTCCTCTCAGATAACTGGGTGGGGGTTACCCTGCTTTGGCCCGTAGTGCCCCTTTCTCTCCATCCAATGGGACAGCTCCCCCAAATCCTCAGCTTTGAACACTTGCCCAATTTCCCTGTCCCACCAATTTGGTGACCACACACCCTTTTCCTTGGGTAGCCCGCTTCCTTGGGCAGCCCAATTATTTTAGTGCCCTGAGACTATGTCTCCACTCCTGGAACCAAGGAGGTAGTTTCAATGTTCTGACACTTGCCAGAATCCCTGTTGACCTATGCACTGATCACAGGATCATCCTTTCATTTTCATAAAGGACAAAAAATGTTGGCAGCTGAGCATCTCAATCAGCCCATTTCCTGCCTGTAGAATTCCAGACAGCAAAATTAATGCCATCATTTTGTTTCATCTCTGTCCCCTTCAAACTGAGCTGAAAGACTTTGTGCTGAGATGGTTTATTGGATCCATAAGTCACAGGCATAATCTCTTTAGCAATTGGTGCTCTTATCTAGAGTATGTATCTTCAATTTTTACAATACGAGTAGACTGAACATTCTCCAGTTCTTCAAATTTTCACTCCTTCTGGCACAATTCGTTACTCAATCTATCTCTTTCTTCTTACATTTTCTTATAAGCAGTGAGGATAAACTATGATGCACTTTCATGATTTTGCTGAGAAATCTCTTTAGCCAAATACCCAATTTCATCACTATTTTACTTCCATAAACTATTCAAAAGTAATCCAGCCAAATTCTGTGCTACTTTATAACAAGCATCATCTTTCCTCCAGTGTCCTTTTAAGGCCTCAGCAGAAGCATATTTAATGTCCACATTTATAGTAGTATTCTGTTCATAGGAGCTCTGGTAGCATAGTGCCTAAGGCACTTGATTGCTCACCAGAAGGCTGGCGGTTCAAACCCACCAGCCACTCCTCGGAAGGA
>NW_006921938.1:3372320-3374061 GCF_000298275.1 Orycteropus afer afer
TAATCAATAGAAGGAGCCCTGGTGACACAGAAATTAAGTGGTCAGTTGCTAACTGAAAAATTGGCAGTATGTTTTAGAATCAATTTGACAACAATGAGTTTTGTTTCTGTATTAATCCATGGAAAATGTATAAAAAGAATTTTCAGTGTAAAGATGTTTTTCTGGGGAAAGAAAGAAGTTTTCCTATTTGTAATTTACCTCCTAAACTTCAAATTCTAACTTTTTTTAAATACTCAGCCCATATTTATACTTTACAGGATTTCTTACCTGCTGGAGGACCACAAATTTTCACTGGTGAAAAGTTTGGGCCTTTAGTTGTCTTTCTTTTGTTGGGTTGGGTTTATTGTAATATCTTATTATAATTATCACCAGGCACAAAAGCATCAGGATATCCTTTAGAGAATCTCTTGATTTACTAGTTACATTCCAGTTCTCATGGATATGACCAGTATCAATAACTCCAGCCAGTTCAATAAATCCAATAATTATTTCAAGTCCATTGGAATGAGGAATTCATATTGACCAGGTAGTGCATCTTCCTTGCGGACAAGGGACTCAGACTTGTCAGAGCTATTTTGTTGTTCTTAGGTACCATCGACTCGTCTCTGACTCACAGCGACCTTATAGGCAGCAGAATGAAACACTGTTTGGTCCTGTACCAGCCCCATGATCTCTGCTATATTTGAGCCCATCTCCGCAGCCGCTGTGTCAATCCATCTCGTTGAAGGCCTTATCCTGCTTCGTTGACACTCCACCTTATCAAACATGATGTCCTTCTACAGAAAATAGTTCCTTCTGACAACATGATGAAAATAGGTGAGATGAAGTCTGGTCATTCTCCCTCCCAAGGAGCATTCTGGCTGGTCTGCTTTCAGGACAGATTTGTTAGTTCCTTTAGCAGCCCATGGTACTTTCAGCATTCTTTGCTAGCACCACAAATAAAGAACATCCACTCTTTTTCCATCTTCCTTATTCATTGTCCAGCTGTCACATGCATATAAGGCTATTAAAAATACCATGACTTGTGTCCATGCACCTTAGTTAAATATGGCAAAGTTGTATTTGTAGGCAAAGAAGCACATATATTTTCCACAAATGGGTAACTTAAAACATAATAAGAGGAGTCAAACCTGATCTCTCTCCACAGTCTTGTCTTAACGTTTGTTAGATTCGAGGACATAAAATTTCTTACTGGTTTTGGGTGAAGGAAATATGCACCATCATTACGCATAATGATCAAAACTCCCTAACTTCAAAGGATGTTGTCCCAAATTGAAGTTATAGCTTAACCTTTAAAAAAACATTCTAATGTTCTGTTTCAGTTTTAAATTCAGCACCAGGATCTAATGCAACATTTTGCAGAATCTCATGCTGATAAATCAGTTTTTCTTTAAGCATTCAGATTGTGGTTGGTGGTAGAGGTAGTGCAGCAGAAAACGAAAATTTTTATTTGGAATATATGTAAATTCTTATGATGAAAAATGATTGCTCCTGAAAAGTCCAAATGTTCCATACTCTTCAATTTTACATCAAGTTGTTTGCTGATCTTCTTGAGAGATTTTGTGATATATTGTAACTCAATGTTGGTCTCGGCTGCTAATAGATTTGACCTTCAATAATGGCAGTAGCTAGATAAGCTTTAGTGAAATAGAGCCCTAGTCACTTGACCAATGCCTGCTTCTATGGCTATAGCATTTTATAATATTTTGATTAAACACTGGTATGTTATTGGAGAGAAGTT
>NW_006921938.1:3374971-3376020 GCF_000298275.1 Orycteropus afer afer
CATTATAATTTAGTATATCTAAAGCACTCAATTCATAATGGCAGCTGTTATTCTTCCTATGATGGTTCCTACTCCATAGACTAAAAATCAGCATGGAGTTTCTATTAACTGCTATGTGTATATATATTTTACAATTCTAAACTAGATAACTTAGTAAATAACCACAGTGTGAGTCCCTTCTGGTTTCAAATGAAAGGAACTTGTGCCAGGATTAAGAGAAAAATAAAAACAAAATGACTTTTCACCTTACCTGTATAAATCTTCTCCTTTATAAAAGGACAATGATACCATGTTCAGTACTCTGGTATTTCACATCCCATGCTGAGGCACTCATTCTCTATTGATTTCCAGAAGGACTCAGTTGAATGGTCTGCTTCCAAAAGACCACACATGCTAGGGACTGCTTTTCAGTGAGTAGTTTTCCACCATAATGATTTGGGAGATCATAGGACATCACCTCTAAAGAAAAGTACAAGTTATTGCACTTTGAATTCCTTTATAACCTCACCTCCTTTACGATGAGAAGGAGGAACAGAACTCAGTGCACCTATTTGGAATTTTGAGACAGTATATGCCACACTTTGGAATGTTGCTTTTTCCCATTTATTATGTGACTAAGACTTTTTTCCAGTTTGGAGTAGACAACAGGACAATAAAGAAGTCTGAGCAGTACTAAGCTTCAGTGAACAGAGTTTCTATCAAGTTAGGGCTGACCCATGGTGACTGACACCATGTACAACAGAATGAAATGTTACACAACATTGTGCTGTCTTTACAACTGTTGGCATGCATGAGTCCATTATTGTAGCAAATGTATATTTTTAAGTGCCTTCCAACCTGGAAAGCTAATTTTTAGCATTGTATTGGACAATGTTCTGTGGTGATACATAGGGTTTCCTCTGGCAAATTTTTGGAAGTAGATTGCCTGGCCTTTTTTCCTAGCTTGTCTTAGTCTGGAAGCTCCCCCGAAACCTGTTTACTTTGGTTGACTTTGCTGGTATTTAAAATACAGGTGGTATAGCTAAAAGCATCCCAATAACATGTAAACC
>NW_006921938.1:3378195-3385004 GCF_000298275.1 Orycteropus afer afer
TTCCTTCTGGACTGTAATATTATTTTTAAGTACTTATGTTGGCTTTGTTGCAGATCATATTTAAGGAAACTAATCAGGTCTTACGAGCTCTGGTAGCATAATGCCTAAGGCATTTGATTGCTAAGGAGAAGGCTGGCATTCAAATCCACCAGCCACTCCTCGGGAGGAAGGTTGGGCAATCTACTTTCACAGTGATACTGCCTGAAAAACCCAAGGATGTGTCACTATGAATCGGATTTGACTTGAAGGTCAAACATCCAACAAACATCTAATTAGGCCTTCTTAGAGGAGCTCTGGTAGCGTAGTGCCTAAGTCACTTGACTGTTAATCAGAAGGCTGGCAGTTCAAACTCACCAGCCACTCCTTGGAAGGAAGGTTGGGCAGTCTACTTCCATAGTGATATTGCGTCAGAAGCCCAAGGAGGGGCTGCTATGAGTGGGTCTGACTGGATGGCAAATAACAGCAACAACAACAACTCTGATGGTTCTTACTCCAGCAGGGGACTTGTTCTAGTAGCTGCTATATGTACACACACATGGGCACACACACACATAGATATTTATATTTATGACATAATCACTATTCTATCTATCTATCTATCATCACTATTCTGTATGTAATGACTAATTAAATAACCATAATGTGGGACAATGAATCTATTGTTCTCAGATGAAGTGAACATGTCCCAGGATTAATAGAAAAATAAAAACAAAAGGGCAATGTACCAAAATATGAGTGATAAACATGGTGGCATTGAGGAAGAGGAAGACATAAAGAAGCACATGGGAGATATAGACAACAAAGATGAATACTTTTGCACTTACAGTTCTGTGCTTTCAGTAATGGCAAGCATTGATCTATAGGTGGATAGATGGGTGGGCAAGCTGAATGATCATATCTAGCAGGAGATATTGTGCCCTTGACCATGTAGAGGGTTATTAGACAATTTTTCTACAATTGTATTTGTATATGCTGTAAGAATGTCCAGGTGTATAGTCGAGCTGACAAGGGGCAATGTTGTGGTGGCTTTGTGGTCACAGGCATCTACCTGGACATACTGAGTAGTTGGACCTGTGGACTAGGGATCATGGTCACAGAGGACATTACACTCAATTGACATATCATACTGTACAAAAACATTGTTTTACATCCTACTTTGGCAAGTGCCAACTGGGGTCTTAAAAGCTTGCAAACAGCCATCTAGATGCAACCACAGGTCTTTCCTCATCTAGAGCAAAGAAGAACAAAGATAATCAAAGATGTATGGAGATAATTAGTCCAAGGGACTGTTGTTGTTGTTGTTGTTATGTGCCGTTGAGTCGGACCCAACACATAGCAACCCCTTCTTGGTTTTCTGAGGCAATATCGCTAAGGAAGTAGATTGCCCAACTTTCCTTCCAAGCAGTGGCTGGTGGGTTTGAACCGCCAGCCTCCTGGTTAGCAGTCAAGTGCCTCAGGCACTATGCTAACAGAGTAAAATCCTCAGCCTATGTGACCATGAGACCAGAAGAACTAGATAGTGCCTAGTTATCACTGTCAAACACTCAGAAGGTGATCGGTGCAGGAGATCCTGCATAGAGTGGAAGAGCAATGTGGAACAAAATTCAAAATCATAAAAATAGACCAAATTTATTGGTCTGATACTGCCTAGTGAGATCTCTGAGATTTAGGGACCCTAGCCAACCCTTTAGGTCTAAAACTGAACTCATTACTGTGCCTTCCACCCAAACAATAGACAGGCAAGTGGGCTAAACATTTGCATCAGATAGATACACTGTTTGGAGTGATCAATCATGGGAGAACAGAAAGGCAGAGTTTTCACAGAGAGGCAGCTCAGGTAGCGGGAATGCATGGGAGGGAGACACACAAAGAAGATCGACTTGATGGCACATAACAACAATAACAACTATGAAGAGGAAGTGGAGAGAGAGCTGTTACATAGTGGGGAATTGTAGTCAATGTCATGAGACAAAATGTGTGTGAACTGCTGTATGGAAAATGAATTTGCTCTGTAAACTTTCACCCAAATCACTATAAAATAATAATAATAATAATAATAAAACCACTTTTCACCTTACCGACATAAGCTTTCTTTCTCCCTTAGGAAAGGACACTGGTATCATTTTTAGGCCATTGGTATTTCAGAGTCAAAATTAATGGAGCTCAAAAAGTTTGACAGTTTTTTTTTTTTCTTTTTTTCTTTTTCCATTACACTTATCTTAATAAATGACCACATGTCCTTCAGGAATATATTGGAGTAAAATTTTTTCTGCTAAAACTAAGATGATATTGTGGACTCTTTTTTAGTCAGGAAACTAGTCAAGAGTCCAGGATTTTTTGCTACAACATTGAAAAAATTGTGCTTTTGCTTGATATTTCTTGATAGTTTCAGGAAAGTAAAGATATTTTCGAGTAAAGTATGACTATTAAATAAAGAAACAACATAGTTAAATTTATAGTTGGCCACTCATCTTTCCTAGTGATCTATTTATTTTAAAAATTAGCTCAAAACTTACAGGGTTTGTTTCTGTTGTTGCTACTTGCCATCAAGTAGATTCTGACTCATGGTGACCTAAGTGTGCAAAGTGGACTGTTCTATAGGGTTTCCAAGGCTGAGAGACCTTTAAAATGAAGTTTTCCAGGCCTCTGTTCCAAGGAAACTCTGAGTGAGTTTGAACTGCCAACCTTGTAGAACTTGACCATCTACAACACCCAGAGTCTCCCTTACTAGCTGAAAACACGCATATTCTTTTGCTCACAATTTATGGTCAGGAATTCAAGAAGAGCCAAGTTGGGTGGTCTGTCTCTGATCCATGTGCCATCTAAACCTGAAAATCAGTGGTCAAGATAGCTTTTTTTTTCTCCTATTTGTGTCAATTTGGTTGGTGTTCATTGGTTTCTGCTTCTCTCTCTTCATCCATATGCCATCTCATTTTCCTGGCCTCTAAAAATCACTTTGACTTCTCAGATCAGTGTTGTCAGACTTCCCCAGAGCAAATATTTCAAGGGCAGATCTTCTAAGAAACAGAAAATGGGAGCTGTCTGTCTGGAAATTGACACAATAGGACATTTTCCATATTATATTAGCCTATAAAATCAAAGGAGTCATACAGATTGAAGAGGAGGGAAAATGGGCACTTACAGGCCCTAAATAAGTCTTATTGGGAAGGATATCAAGGTGTTTGGGGTCATATTTAATCCACAGACCTATTTTGCTCTTGGGGACTCCATGAATTAAGGAACACTGATTGCTATAAGTTATTACTTATAAGAAATCTACTTTAAGCACCTTACAATGTCAATCAATCAACAAATTATATTAAACACTGAATTGATCAAAGATTCTAGAGCCCTCTGACAGTGCATCCTTTATTGCCTTAGTGAAGGGAATGTGATATGGGCATGGTAGGTGTTCTTTACTCTCAGATCATAAATTCATTCTAACATTCTTACCACTTTTGTAAGCCTTTTGAATTATCCCTCAATGCCCTGCTGAGCTAAGTACAACACTTAGTATTGGCTATTATTATGTCCAAGAGTCAAGGAACATCCCAGGAGGGAGTTGTAGCTATTCCCTGGTGTCCTGGCTAGGAAGATAAATCTAAGTCATGCAGACATGCTCTCATGTTAATAAATTCCTCTTGCCTGATCTTTCATTCTGCCTACCAGTCCAATTTTCACAATATCTACTTCCACTTGTTCTTCTCTTTTCCTTCTGATTTGTATTACCAAGAACTGCAATTATTCTATAAGTAAGATGTTTCTTTAGAGCATGGATTCTATCACTTGCATGGGGTATGCTAAGACTTTATTCTAGTTATTGGTCTGAGAAACAATAAAATAAAGCAGGCAAGATACTTGTGTTAGACTGGGTTCTCTAGAGAAACAAAAACCAGCAAAGCTAATATATATATTTATATATATATAGAGAAATTTATCTTAGGAAAATGGCTCACAAATGTATAGAAGCCGGCAAGTCCAAAGTCCCTGGAGGAAACGTCGGGCTGGTGGCAGCCTTAGCTTCTGCAACCTCAGGGGGCCAAGGAATTCAAGGTTGGCAGGCAGTACACTGGTTGTTGACTTCAACGAAAGATGAATCCAAGATCTCCAGGCCGAGTGGTGGGCTGCTAACTCACAGAAGGTTGTAGTCAGCACACCAGGGTCCCAATACACCGAAGAATGTCTCTCTTCCCAGGATGTCCCTGGGTATCCTGAAAGCAGGCCACACCCCTAGGGAAACTCCCCTTGGGCAGATTGACCACTCAGAACACAGTCATCTGATCCCATCATGGGAACAACCACACAGAACTGGGGTCCAGCCAAGTTGACACACAGCTCCAACTATCACAGTATTTCATCAAGAAAAGTACCATTTTGCATGGTACTATTGTCCTCAAGCAAGTGAGAGGAGACTAAATTCTCCGCCACACTGTCTGAAGTATTAACAGGAGTCTGGAGGGTAAAGACTCTTCAAATCATTGCCCTACAATATTCACATTGAAAGCATCTGAATCATATATTTTTTTTTTTTTCCTACCAGGGCCTGAGTACATAGAACAGAGTATCTTCAGAGAATATGTTTTCACTATATTTTACAACTATGCTATGCTTACAACAAACCCAGGATTTTCTTGTGGCTGCAGGAATTATAGATCTATTTAACTCTACCATGGTAACTTCTGGCTTGTTGTGCATTCCTTGGGTTGGTAGTTTTACGAAATTTATTTATTAGGGTATTCAAAGCCTAATCTTTCATTTTTATTTACCACAATCTTACACTGATGATAGTCTAGAGAAGTGTGATCTTTTTGCTAGTTTGAGCTAATCACCAGTTCACCTACATCTAGCAATGTGGTCCTATTTTTTTTCATCTGACAGGTAAGTGGTCCACTGCAGATGCAACATACCAAGGTACTCCTTTTGAGGGATGATGTTGGTACTAACAGTATTAGTCTATGTTCTTTCTTAAAAGATAATTTGAAATGAAGTCTTGTATGAAGGCTATTTATTTAAGACACAATCCCATTGAGCAGAAATTAGATTCAAGTGATACAAGAGTAAAGGAAAAAAAAAAAAAGATGCACTTGAAGATTGGGTATCCCTATGGGAGGACTCATGCTCCAACCTATCAGAAGCTTCTGAGAGAAGCTATAAATGTGTCTCAATACAGTTCACCCAATGCAGTAGATACAGATGCATTTTATCAATGGACCGCTATTCTTATTTGTGATGACTGCCCCTAGGGGACTGACTCATCTTAACTTTAGGAATAAACATGTATGATAGCAAGCTGGATCCTTAAGGAACCCTAAGGTGCATAATCAGAGAAATTCATGGCAATATTCAGATAAATGGTGCAATCACTAAGTGAGATCCTATAAGTGTGAAGGTTTTCAAAGCTGGTGAGGATTTATTTTCTCTGTGATTTGAATCAAAAGTAGATCAACAGAAAGAATGTAAACAAGGGATAATATGAGATAATTTTCTAACATAGCAAAGAATGAAAAGGAGAAATACCATAAGATGAAAAAAAAGGTTAATGAATGTTAAACATAAAGGAAACACACCAAAATTTGTTGGTGGTTTTGAATATTAAGTCCAAATTTTAAAGGAATCGAGGCTGTTATCACATATAATGATTTTTGCAAATACATAAATGAGAAAAGCTGAGTGAAAGGCAGGTTGGCAAGTATAGCATGTTCAATTTATCATGCCTGCTCACAAGTGTTTAACTTCATCTAAGAAACCCAGTTAATTAACCATTAGTTAAGTGTGATATCTAAATGTTAGAAATGTCAAGTAACTTTTCCAGAGAATGCACAAATAGGACCAAATTGGAAGGATATAGAAAACTTCCAGGCTTTATATCGGAGAATTATTTGCTAGATTAAGAGATTAAGAGCTAATCCCTAGTGAGGATAAAAGGAACTCTGGTGGTGTAGTCCCTAAGGCATTTGACTGCTAACTGTGGAAGGAAGACTGGGTAACCAAATTCTGTGAAGATTACTGGCCTCAGAAACCCAAAGCAGGTTGCTATGAGTCAGAATTGACTCAATGGCAATGAGTTTGGAGTTGTTTGGTTTAATGAGGATAAAGAGCTGCCTGCCAGAGCAAACCAGGAATAGACTTTAATCACAAAGTTAAAGCTCCTTGCCTCAAAAACTTCCAGAACTACCTTCCTGCCAACTGTCCATAGGATGGATATTCTTTAAAACAGTTACCTTAAGCTTTGGTTGGGATTTGAAACATTTAGACAGGATAACCTGCACTGTTTTCTAGACTACACCTCTAATTCCAATTCTAGACATAGGGAAAAAAAAAAAAATTCTCACATAAAAATAAGCAGCAGAGGAAGAAATACAATTACTGAGAAGAAAATATGATAATAACAAAAAATTTTGACAATTTTATGGGCTCATTAATTAATCTATTTAAATCAAATTGATACAAGAAATAATGAGATCCAAGATAATTTTAAATGGATGTATAATTTGTGTTTGTGAAAATTCCAAAAGCGTATACAACGATAGGTCTAGTTGATATCAATCAGTATTTGTTAGGAAATATTAGACAAGGATAAAATAAGTGAAATATAAAACAAAGTATATTTACTGAGGTTAATTTAAATAAAACAAAACAGATAGATTGAGTTTAGGAATTGATAATAAAATTGAAAGAGTAATTACTGAAATTCCATAGAACATGTGAGTAAAGGATATTGAGATGAAATAAGAGTAAATAATAGAAGCAAAATTGGTACAGTATATATAGATATAATTTATGTATTATATGTGTGTGTGTGTGTGTGT
>NW_006921938.1:3385809-3387513 GCF_000298275.1 Orycteropus afer afer
ATTCAAGCAAAAGAAGTCTACAGATCCAAAACAATAAAATATTCTCTTTCAAAATTCCTATAGCTTTATTTGAAGAAATGAAAACACTGATCCTCAAACTCATATGGAATTTCAAGGATCCCTTCAAAGTTAAAATGATCTTTCAAAAGAAGAAGAAAGTGGAAGTACTCACAGTTCTTGGTTCTAAAAAGTACTATAAACTACAGCAATTGACAAAATAGAGAGAGAACTACAGGTAAATGGAATAGAATTGAAAGCCTAGAAATAAACTCACACATCTATTACTAATTGATTTTTACCAAGAGTACCAAAATAGTTCAAGGAGGAAATAACAATCTCTTTAGCAAATTGTGCTAGAAAAATTGCATCTTCACATATAAAAAATAGAATGAACTTGGACTCATACCTCATTTCATATATGAATATCAAATAAAAATAGATAATTGATCTGAATATATAAAATAAAACCATAATAATCTTAGAAGATAATACAAGAGTAAAGCTGAAGGATCTTATTTTTGACACTGGCTTCTTAGATATAAGATAAGAAGTATGAATAAAAAAAAATGATAAGCAAAATAAAAAAAAAAGTTTCTCTATCAGAAGATTTTATGAAGAAATTTAAGAGGCAATATACAAAATATAAGAAAATAATTGGTGAAAATACACCTGGTAAAATTTAATATCCAGAATGTATAAAGGACTTGTACAACTCAACAACAAAAAAAAACAAACAACTCAATTTGAGAATAAGCAAAACACTTGAATAGACATTTCTCCAGAGAAGATACAGAAACAGCAAAGAAGCATGTGAAGAGATCCCCCACATCAGTGTTATTAGTTTCAATTGCATCCATAACAACTCTTGGCAACACCACATGTGCTGAGCAGAACTTTCCATAGTGTTTCCAGGGCTATGATCTTTCAGAAGAAGATGACCAGCCCTGTCCTCCAAGGTAACTCTGAGTGAGTTTGGTCCATCAACCTATTGGGTAGCAGTCAAGACTTTATCCATTTAAGCCACCCAGGGACTCCTCAACATCATTAATCACTAATGCAAATGAAAACCACAAGGAAATATCACTTCCTATTACTAGAATGACATTAATCAAAAGAGAAAAAATAAAAAGTATTGGCAAGAATATGGAGATATTGAAACTCTCATGCATTGCTAGTGGGAGTGTAAAATAGTGTGGCCATTGTGGAAAACAATTTGGTAGTCCCTCAGAAAGGTGTTGTTGTTGTTATGTGCTGCCAAGTTAGACCCAACTCATAGCGAGCCCTCCTTGGGTTGCCAAGGCAGTATCACTACAGAAGTAGATTGCCCAACCTTCCTTCCGAGAAGTGGCTGGTGGGTTGAACCACCAGCCTTCAGGTTAGCAGTCAAGTAGCTTAGGTACTATGCTACCAGAACTCAGAGACTTATCATATAACCCAGCAATTCTACTTTCAGGTCTTTACCCAAAACATTTGAAAGGAGTAACTCAAGGAGATATGTGTATACCAAAACTCATTGCAGCATTATTTACAACATACGAAAGTTAGAAATTATCCAAGTGTTCATGAAAAAATGAATATATAAACTACTGCCTTTCTGGTTAGCAGCCAAATGCCTTATTCACTGCACCACCAGAACTCCTTAGAGTAGAGCATATAGGGGTAAAATTATGAAAACTTCTTAGCCTACATGAACTCCAGGCACCA
>NW_006921938.1:3387913-3401983 GCF_000298275.1 Orycteropus afer afer
TGTCATATTGTGAGGATTGCAATCAATATCACTAAACAAAATGCAGATGAGCTGTTGAATGGAAAATTAATTAGCTCTGTAAACTTTCACCCAAATCACACTAATAAATAAATAAATAAAGTGAATCAGTGAGAATGATCTAATTTTATTTTTATTTTAGATAATATTTTTGCTTTCACAAGACAAGAACATCTCAGATAATAAGACTTCTGTTAGCAATACTTTTTGTTATGGTGAAGAATACTAAAATACCATGGATTGATAAAAAGGACTAACAAATTTGTCCTGGAAGAAGTGCAGCCAGAATGCTCCTTGGAAGCAAGAATGGCCAGACTTTGTCTCATGTACTTTAGTCATGTTGTCAGAAGGGACTATTATCTGGAAAAAGAAATCATGCTTGGTAAAATGGAGGGTCAACAAAAAAAGGGAAGGCTGTCAACAGGGTGGATTGACACAGTGGCTGCAGTGATGGGCTCAGGTAGAGCAAGGATCTTATGGCTGACACAGGACTGGCCAGTGTTTCGCTCTGTTGTACATAAAGTCTCTATGAGTTGGAGATGACTCAATGGCACCTAACAACAAACAACAATTTTTGTTAGATCTCTTTTTTTAATCAGAATAATATTCTCATTTTTTTCTTCTATAAAGCAAAACAGCTCTGGTAGCATAGTGGCTAAAGCACTTGACTGCTAACCAGAAGGCTGGCAGTTCAAACCCACCAGCCACTCCTCGGAAGGAAGGTTGGGCAATCTACTTCTGTAGTGATACTGCCTCGGAAACCCAAGGAGGGGTCGCTATGAGTTGGGGCCGACTCAACGGCACATAACAACAACAACAAATAAAGCAAAACAGCATTTTCCTCCTTTTAATCTTGGTGAGAATTCTTTAGCAGGAGTTAGAATGGCCTAGAGTTTCCAGGTTGAGTATTGGAATTTCTTTAGTTAGATCCAGGAGGGGGAAAAACAAGTCTGAAGTATGCTAAACTTGCAATATAGAAAAGGATAAAAATAATTTTAACAAATGGATATTGAATATGTAAGCACATGGAAAATGCAATATTTTGTTTCTATTTTTGTTCTCTTATTTTTAAGCAATATTTTTTTAATAAAATTTTCATCTTTCTGAGATCCTTTATCTTTTTTTTTCTGTTAATTTTTAAATATATTCATAGTATACACAATTCATTTAATATCCATATGAAATATATAGTGAACCAATTTTTAAGGTTGAAGCCTTCAATTTATTTTTTTTAGAAGAATGAATATTTTATATGTACCATTATTATCAGCATTATTAATGTACATCAAACAATTTTATTTCTATGTTATTGCCAAGGTGACCTGCCAAAAAGAATTAATTCTGAATTTGCTAATATGTAGAAACTTCCCTTTTTGTGTGGTTAGAAAATTCATGACCACACTTGTATTCGTTTGTAAATGAGTCCGCAGGTGTAGCTAAAGAGGTCACTAGTCTCTTCCTTTGTTTTGAAAGGTAGACAAGAAAGCTCTGTAATTCTGTAGAACCATATTTCTAGCAAAAATCAGCAGTCATAAGTAGGTTTAAGCCTACTTATATAACTTATTTATGAAGGGGTCCTGTATGACTGTCCTATTCTAAAGTATCTGTGAGGTACTTAATCTCTTGAATAGACATCAAAATACTATAGGAGGGTCATGCATTTTGTCCAAACCCAGGGTTTTATTATAAAGTGATAGGTTTTGCTGGAATTTTCATTAGAAGGGAGGGTTTGAGGATGATATTTTGTAGGAGTAAAATAGCATATATTTCAAAAGCCAGCCCAAATAGGATTAAGCCAACAAATAACATATTTGCTGTTGCAAATCACTCCTGATTGAAGGACAGTAAAAATTTTGTTGTTGTTGTTAGATGTCGTTCAGTCATTTCCAACTCAGTGATCCTATGTTCCCTACGATGGTTCTGGGCCATCCTCGCAATATATCATTTTTAGGTTTGAGAGCATCATTGCAACTTTTGTGTCAATCCATCTCATTGAGAATGTTCCTCTTTTTCACTGACCCTCTGTTTCAGCAAGGATGATATCCTTTACCAGGGATTAGTTCCTTTTGACAACATGACCAAAGTATTAGAGACAAAGGAGTATCCTTTGTCTGTTTACTTCAAGACATATTTTTCATTCTTCTGGCAGTCCAGGGTATATTCACTATTCTTCTCCAATGCTAAAATTCAAAAGCATCAATTCTTCTTCAGTCTTCCTCATTCATTGTCCAGCTTTCACATGCATTTGAGGTGAAAATACCATGCTTTATGTTTGGCACACCTTAGTCTTTAAAGTGACATCTTTGCTCTTTAACAGTTTGAAGAGGTCTTTTCTGTCAGATTTCCCCAACTGTTATTTCATTTCTTAATTGCTGTTTCCGTGGGCATTGATTGTGGATTGAATAGATTGAAGTCTCTGGCAATTTGAATAGTTTCTCCTTTATTACGATGTTGTTCATTGGTCCAATTGTGATGATTTTTGTTTTTTTGAATTCAGATGTAATCCATACTGAAGGCTTTAATCTTTGGTATTCATCAGGATGTGTTTTGAGTCATCTTCGTTTTCAGGGAACAAGTTGTGTCACCTGAATATAAATTAAACAAACCAAACCCACTGATTCTGACTTGTGGCAACTCCCAATGGTTTTCCAAGGCTGCAAATCTTAATGGACATAGATAGCCTCATCTTTCTGACATTAAATGTTCTGGAATTTCCATTCTTCACAGTGTTGTCCATATTTTTTTTTTATAATCCACACAGTGGAAAGCCTTTATATAGTCAATAAAACACAGGTAAACATTTTCTGGAATTCTTTCATTTCAGCCAAAATCCATCTGACATCAGCAGTGATAGCTCTCTTTCTACACTTTCTTCTGAATCTGGCTTGAATTTCTGGTATAAATATTTTTGAATTACCTTCAGCAAAATTTTACAAGCTTATGATATCACTGATATTTGTCGCTAATTTCGGTATTTTGTCTGAGTCTATTCCAGTCAATTGGCTAGGTAGTTATCTTCCAAATTGTTTGGCATAGATGAGCAAGTGGCTTCAGTGTTGTATCCGTTTGTTGAAACATCTCCATGAGTATTCCTTCAATTACTGCAGTCTTGTTTTTCACCAATGCCATCAGTGCAGCTTGGATTTTTTTCTTTCAGCACCACTGGTTCTTGATCATATGCAATCTTCTGAAATAGTTGAACATCAATCAATTATTATTGGTACAGTGACTCTATGTACTCTTTCCATCTTCTGCTTTCTGCATTGTTCAATAGTTCTCCTATAGAATTCTTCAATATTCCATCTTGAATTTTCTTCACTTCTTTCACTTTGAGAAATGCCCAGCATATTTTTCCCCTTTGATTTTCCAATACCAGAGCTTTGGATGTTTCATTATCATACTTTATTCTCCCAATCTGCTTTTTGCAATTTTCTGCTTAGAACTTTTACTTCATTGTGTCCTCTGAACTCTTTAGCCAGTCTCCTTTCAAGAATGAGTTTGAGTCTCTTCTGACATCCATTTTTGTCTTCTCTTCCTTTCTTGTCTTTTTAGTGACATTTTGGTTTCTTTATGTATAATGTCCTTGATGTCATTCCACAACTCATTTTGTTTTTGGTAATTGGTATTCATTGTATCAAATCTGTTCTTCATATGGGCTATAAATTTAGGTGGGATAAACTCAAGGTCACATTTCGGCTCTCATGCATTTGTTTTAATTTTTTCTGCTTCAACTTAGATTTGCAACTTAGATTTGCATATGAGTAATTGATAGCCTATTCCATAGTCAGCCCCTGGCCTTGTTCTGACTGATGATATTGAGCTTCTCCATTATCCCATATCACAGATGTAGTCAATTTTATTCCCATGCATTTCATCTGGAGAGGCCTGGTGCATGAGTATAATCATAGTTTATGTTGTTTAAAAAGTTTTTTTCAATAAATAAGTTTTTTGTAGTGCAAAATTCTATCATGCGATCTCCTGTGTTATTTCTGTCATTAATACCATATTCTCTAACTACCAATGCTGCTTCTTTGTTTCCAACTTTTGCATTCCAATCATGAGTAATTATAAATACATCTTGATTGCACATTTGGTCAATTTCAGACTGTAGAAGTTGATAAAAATCTTTAATATTTTGGAACACAGCATTAATTATAGTATTCTGTAAGTCAAACATATAGTTGTAGCATTGCCACCTATCTAAGAGTTCTCAGGAAAATACAAGTGTTTATTTTGTTTTATTTTTAATGGACGATTTCACCAGTGGTATGTATTTCAAATATGAAGAGAGTTGTTGGTTTATATTTATAAGGGAAAAACAGATATTACCAAAAGTCTGAGATGCAAATTTATTTAAGGAGCATGAGGAATGAATTCCAGAGAAAACTCTTGGCATTTCACAGAACTAATATTAGTCAAAGAAGCCTTGGTTACACAATGGTTAAGTGAAAAGTCAGAGGCTCAAACCCAACAGCTGAGGGAGAAAAGAGATGTTTAAATGTTTTCATAAAGACTACAGTCTTAGAAACTCTATGGGGCAGTTTTACTCTGTCCCATACAGAGTTGTTGTTACAAGTTGGATTCCACTTAATGGCACCCAATAGCAACAACAAAATTATTAGTCAATAAGACATGATGTATTCCTTATTAGCAAATTTTCTGTTAATATCATGTCTCATAATATTATGCTGATGACTTTTGATGTGAACAGAGTAACCAGACTAGTAGTCATCTTTGTCACATAGGCTTATTTCCACACATTACAAGAACATGTAAAATGTCATTGAAACGTATTCCTATTAACAGCACTTCAGGAACATAAAATCCAGCCGAGTAGTTACAAATGGCCTCATGAAGGAAGATGACTGAAATCTTTTTCTTGATGGCTTTTTTTAAGATTGTAGCCTTTTTGGTGCAAAGATTAAAGCACTCAGATGCTAACTGAAAGGTTGGCCATTCAAACACACAAGTGGCTCTGGGGGAAAAGGCATGACAATCTCTTCATGTTAAGTTTACAGTCTAGGAAACACTGTGACATAGTCCCACTTTGTCTCATAGAGTAGCTATGAGTTGGAATTGAGTCAACATCACATGACAACTAATATGTTAGCTCTTATAATAGTGTTATGCTATACTGGAAAATTTTGAGTATCCAATCATGTCCATATATTCATGAAATCCCTTCACTGTTTGTGTGTGCCATAACATTGATTATATGAAGAAAACATTTTTTAAAAATAGCTGCTATAAAATATCTATATGAAAGAAAAATAAATAAATAAATAAAATGAAAATTTACTGTTGCAGAGTTGATTCCTACTCATAGCAAACTCTCCTTGGGTTTCCAAGGTGGTATCTCTACAGAAGCAGATTGCCCAGTCTTCCTTCCAAGGAGTGAACTACCACCATTCTGGTTAACAGTCAAATGTCTAGGCACAATGCCACCAGAGCTCCTAAAATGTCTATATGGCAAATCATAAATCTAGTAACATGACTAGCTTTATGATTTGCCATATAGACATTTTAGGAGCTCTGGTGACATAATACCCAAGACATTTGACTGTTAAGCAGAAGGTTACTAGGAGCTCTGGTGGTGTAGTGCCTAAGGCATTTGACTGCTAACCAGAAAGCTGGAGGTTCAAAGCCACTAGCTGTGCCTTAGAAGGAAGATTGGGCAATCTAGTTCCGTAGTGATATAGCTTCATAAACCCAAGGAGGGGTCACTATGAGTCACATCTGACTCAATGGCAGTGAGTAAGTCCTGTTACTAAACTAAGCAAACATATTGTATAGTTGTGTGAGCTATATGAGTATTTGAATTATGACTCAGTGTCCCAGTTGTGGTCATGGCAACACAAACACATTAGGAATGTCTAAGTCAGGGAGAGCAAATATACCTTAACAATATCAACAAATTAGGCATGGCCATTTGACAATTCATAAAGTTTATACACAACTGGATATACTTAGTTAAATCAGCATGTGTGTAAATAAAACTAGGTTCAGGATTGTTAAGTGATATAATTTACATATAGTCAATCATAATAAAAGTCTGAACAGAAACAATTCTAACGAATGAATCACACCACAGAGTATATAAAATTTCTGAAATTTACCTTACTTGGTGCTTCCATTTGCATTTAAGAGCTATTCATGGTCAAGGTTGTGCCAGAATTTCTAGATTAGATTTTGTTAAGATTATAAAATCTAATCCATAATTAAAGTCTAGGTAGCTTCCAGGAAGAAAGAGAAAGAAAGCAGTCATTTAAAGGTTAATGTACCCCTTTTACTCACATTCCAAAAGAATAGTATGTGAAGTATGGGTATTGATAAAAAAAAAAAAAAAAAAAAAAAAAACCTTTTAACCTGGATATATGGAAAAAGGGCAGGGAGACCTTATGTTCTGACCTCCTCTAACCCCACAAGAGGAAGACAGAATCACCATCAATAGCCCAAGGCCTATTACTGCAAGACATGTAGCTTCCCTCTAGCCCTTCCTCCCAAAGCACCCACCACCTCTCTCCTGGGTTTGATAATTCACTGCAGTGGCCACACAGAACTCAGAGATTACGGGATTTATTAGGAAATCACCAGGCTACAATTCAAGTACAGGAAAAATGCTCAGTCTCTTTCCCAGCCCATAGTCTCTTTCCTAACAGTCTCTCACAGTCTCTCTCTCAACAGTGAATGTCCCTCGGTGTCTCACTCAGCAATGCATGTCTCTTTCAGGAGCGTGTGTCTCTTTCATCAGTACATCTTCCTCAGCCAGCAGTCAAAGAGAGACTTCTGCCTCTAGGAGGTCTCCTTTTGAGCCTGGCAGAGTGGCCAAACTGACCAATCATAACATCAGGATTCTAAGCACCTGAGAGAGAGCAGGAACCTCCCAGATCATTGCTTTGTGTTGCACACAACAGAAATACCCCAGGTGGATAACTTTTACAATCAGGAGCTCCTCAGTTGTTCACAACAAATTCCACCGCAGAGTTTATAAAGACTTATGGCTACAAAAGGCACACTAAGTAGTTTACTACAAAGCAATATATTTAATGTATTAAATTAGAAATAACTTTATGGTGAATGAAATAATAATATATATAATTTGAAAAAAAATTCTGGTTGATTTCTGTATAATTAAAAGCAAAAAAAAAAAAAAAAAAAAAAAGCAAATGTTCTTTCACTCTTAGTTTTGATATTTTCTGAAAATGCTGGGATATTTACCTTTAAATTATATTTAAATTTGAGGTTAAAAACTAAAAAAAAGTGTCACTTAAAACCATAAAAAAGTTTAACAGCTTATGTAAATCATAGATATTAGTATTTATAAATATAGTAGGCATTATTTTAGAAAGTTGCCCTTATACAAAGGGAAAAATGAGCTGAATCTATGCACAACATGAAAGTAGACTGGTTTCCTGAAACCATGAGAATTTAGACCAAATCAAAGTAGGAGAACTAGAAAAAAAAATGTGATAGAGATTATTAGCAGCCATAGACAATATATATTATATTAGAGGAGAGGAGTAAGTCTATATATTCTAATTAAACATAATCATGTATCTTGGATAATTTGATGAGAATAATGACCCACAGGATCTTGATACAATTAATTAGTGAAGTCTATGTTGATGACTATATTAAAAAAAAAAAAAAGAATCATTAAAGTTTCTAACATTTCCACAGTATTTTATTTCTTTTTAAAATTTCTTTCTGTGTTGAATTTACCCATCTGATTTTGCATTTTGCCTACCTATTTCATTATAGCTTTTAACAGATTATTCATATGCCAATTCATAGAAACCTTTTAGGGCAGTGTAAAACTGCCCTAGAGGGTTTCCAAGGCTGCAAATCTTTATGGGAGCAGACAGCCTCATCTTTCTCTTGCATAGCGGCTGGTGGATTCAATGCCAACATTTTGGTTAGTAGTTCAATCTGTGCTTCATATCCACTGCCATTGAGTTGATTCCAACTCATAGCAACCATCATTGGATTTCCAAGGCTATAAATCTTGAGGAAAATAGATCCCCTCATCTTCCTGTGAGACAGCTGCAATGTTTGAACTATTGACCTCTGGTTAGCAACCAAATGCCTTACCCACTACACCATCAGAATGTCTCTATTATTAAAAATGTTTTAAAATCCTGATCTGATACTTTCAACATGTGTCATATCTTATTCTAGTTCTCATGATTTTTTCTTTCCTGTGAAAAGTATTTTTTCTTTCTTTTTTTTCATATCTCATGAAATTGTTGATATTGTTTTTGTTGTTTAAAGCTACACATCTTGTATAGGGAAGTAGACATTTAGCTAAATATATTTTATGCTTGGAGAGAGGCCCATCTTTTCTTCTGCTAGGATTTTAACATTGAATATAGTTATTCTATTCTATGTCTATAGAATAATCTATGTTATTCTAGTCTTCCACTGGGTTTGAGTCCCACCCCATGGTTACCACCAATTTACTTCAAGTTTCAAATTCCTATATTTAGGGTGTGTGTAACTCATCTAGAGATTATTTACTCAATATTTGTTTATTTTTTATATTTGGGTCTTCCTCTTGCACTATGCCCTAAAATCTTTCTCTTACAACTTTCCAAGCTGTATTCAATTGTTTCTTTAATTCATTGCCTAAAAGCTTGTGGTACGGTGTGGGGAGTGGGGAAGGAAAAGCAAGGTCTTTTGTGTTCTGATTAAGCTTCAGTTGTTGGCAATCACTGTATTCTGGGATATTGGGTTGATGACATTCACAACTGCCTCTGCCCCTCACTCCTCCACCTATAATATTAGGACTAACTTATATTCATCTTTTTCCGAGTTGCAGAGGATTATTTCCCACTGCAGAGTAAGATTTTTGTTCTGGGAGTAAGATTTGTCTGGGCACAGTTTTTGGCAGTGATTACTGTTCTTCTCTACCCAGTACTGCAAGTTAAGCTTTTTTTCTGGATTCTTTTCAATATTCCCTGTGCTTGGTAGATTTTGTAGAAGAAAAGACTGCAGGGGGTGCAAATACCTTATATCAGAGGCCTTGCCACTCTCAGGCTAGCTCATGCTCACCCTGTAGCAATTCATTACAAATTTGAATCTGAATCTTCCTACTGGTATATACGGGGTTCAGTGACATCTGCCTCAGGTAAACAAATGTTCAAGCATTCTTTTTCTCCCTTCAGGTGCCTTTATCTTCCCTGTTTTGGGGTCAGAGATTTGTCTTGAGACCTAAGTTCTGAGACAGATTCAAGGAAAATATTAGTTTTCAATTTTTCTAACTTTTTCCTTGTTGTATGTTTAGGAGTGACACTTTCTCAGCAATAGGGATATAGATGCTGAAATTGTCATGAGTTAAATTATCTCAACTCCAAACTAATTTTGCTTTTATATAAGAAATAGCATCATATTATTCAATACATTTAGAATAACATATATACTTATAAATAGAATTTGTGCTTCAAAGACATATGTTAAAGTTTACATGTAAATTTTCATTATTCACAGGTGGTTATAAAGACAAAGAAAGGAAAACATTCATTGATCATTTCTCATGCTTATGTAAAATCAAATAATAGGGTTAAATATTTGATATATTTATGTTTTTCTATTTAATCTCCTATTTTGAATGATGGACAGTAAAATATTGGTAGTTTATTACATAAAATCACTGATCATTAAGGTTAATAAAAATCATCTGAGGAAATATTGTTCTCTGATCTTCATTTGCTCTGACAATTAAATAACAAAAAATATGTCAATGTTCTGAATAAAAATTCTGCTCACTCTATTGTCAAATAAAGTGAACAGTGGAGTAATCAGCCCATCAAATGTTCAGGTTACATTTTCTCCTTGGTGAAGCATGCAGGCAGTCTTGTACATCAGATTGATATAGTAAATTATTTGTATTCTTACATTGCATATTGAATTAGAATGTATTTGAGCATGTAGATGCTCACAGATGTGCATTAGTAGTAAAACCTATCTATCCTGTTTTACTCACAGTAGAAAATATTCTACTCTGTGTAACAAACTTCATCTCATTGTGCATAGCACATTTCTCACTGAATTTCGAAAGTTCAGCTTTTCTATTTCCTCGGACAGATGCAAAACACCAGGACTGAAATAACTTTTTTCTCTCTCCATGTTGCCATTGACCTATATCTCAAAATACACACACACACCAGCATATGCCTTGACCATATCTTTACCTTTTTATTTTAATCACTTATCATTAGCTGTATTCTTTATGCACAGACATCAAAGCAAACTTGAGTTTGTTTTTCATATATATCCACATTCATAGAAATTATTACTTTAGGGACATTGATAATATACTGTCAAAAGGTGTTTAATTCTGCTTTTCTAACATTCTAATTCTTGAATACTTTGGAACTCACTCACTCACATTATAAATATAACTATATAACATTCGAAGTGACCCTGACATCTTAGTAACTGATAATTGAATTATGTTATATTCTTTATATATACCAGTAAATATGCAATATATAAAAGGAGCTCTGGTGGTGTGGTGCCTAAGTTATTTAACCACTAGCCGGAAGGTTGGTGGTTCAAACCCACTAGTTACTCAAGAGAAAGAAGTGGGCAATCCACTTCTCTAAAGATTTACCTCCTCAGAAACTCAATGGGACTCTATGAGTTGGAATCAACTCATTGGTGGTGAGATCAGATTTTTTAAAGTACAATGTATAAAATAGTTATATAGAATGATAAGTCTACTAGAATAGAATAGAACATAGTAGAATAGGATAATATATTAATAATGGCAACAAGGGAGCTCTGGTGGTGTAGTGCCTAAGACATTTGACTGCTAACCAGAAGGCTGGCAGTTCAAACCAACGAGCCACCCCTAAAAAAGAAAACTAGACAAACTAGTTCCACAGAGGTACCACCTTGGAAATCCAAGGATGGGTCACTATGAGTCAAATGACTCAACTCGATGGCATTTTCAGGGGAAACAACAGCAGTAAGGAACAAAATTCAGTCATGATAATCTTGAAAGCTTAAGAATTCCTGCTGCTGAAGGGCCAAAGAATTAACAGAGGAGCCAAAGATCTTCTTGTATCCCAACTGTACTCTACATCCCACAGGAACATTAGTCATTGGGTTTAAATGACATCCCTCATGATTTTATGTCTTTACTTACTAATTGAGATCATTTAATTCTCTCAGATTCTAGAAATCAAATGAGCCAGACACATTACAATTAATGTGTATAATTTTTCATTGAAACTAAACATTAAATTCTTCGTTAATTCCAAATAATTTATTTTTACATACCACATTGTTAGGGAGTGAGACTTTAGACATTATTTATTCTTATATAGGTACAGTGTATAAAAAAATAGAATAAATAAAATAAAAATGTAAATGTTACAATTCAAAAACAGGAATCATAAAGTTGTTATTTCTGAATATACATTTAACTGCACCTGTTCCTTGTTTATTGACATGTTAGTTTCCAAAGACCAGGTTATGTGAAAAGTGACTGTGCAAAAATGGATAACAGCCACATCAGTTCACAAAATGGAGAGTGACTGTTGTTGTTGTTTTTAGATGCCCTCGAGTTGGTGCCAACCCATAGAGAACTTATGTACAACAGAATGAAACATCACCCACTCATGAGCCATCCTCACAATCTTTGATATATCTGGGCCCATCATTGCAGCCACTGTGTCATTCCATCTCATTGAGGTTCTTCCCCTTTTTCCCTGACCCTCCTCTTCACCAAGCATTATATTCTTCTTCAGGAAATGGTCCCTTCTGACATGACAAAAGTAGGTGGGATAAAGTCTGGCCATTCTTGTTTGTGGTTGCACTTCTTCCAGGACAGATTTGTTCATTCTTCTGACAGTCTATGGCATTTCAGTATTCTTCATCAACACCACAGTTCAAAAGCATCAACTCTCTTCTTCAGTCTTCCTTATTCATTGCCCAGCTCAAACATGTGTAAGAGGTGATTAAAAATACCATGGCTTAGGTTAGGTGCACCTTTGCCTTCAAAGAGACATCTGTGCTCTTCAGAAATTTAAAGAGACTCTCTTGCAGTAGACTTTCCCAGTGCAACACATTCTCTGATTTCTTGGCTGCTGCTTCTATTGGTGCTAACTGTAGATCCAAGTAATATGAAATCTTTGACAACTTCAATCTTTTCTTCATTTATCATGTTTCTTATTGATCCAGTTGTGAGGATTTTAATTTTCTTTCTGTTGAGGTATAATCCATACTACCGACTGCAGTCTTTAATCTTCATCACTAAGTGCTTCAAGTCATCTTCACTTTTAGCAAGCAGGACTGTGTCATCTGCATATCCCAAGCTGTTAATGAATCTTTCTCCAATTCTGATACTTCATTATTTTTCATGCAGTCCAGCTTCTCAGATTATTTGCTCAGCATATAGATTGAATAAGTATGGTGAAAGGATAAAACCCTGACACACTCCCTTTTTAATTTTAAACCATGTTCTATTGGAATGACAGCCTCCTGATCTTTGTACAGGTTCCTCATCTAGAATTCCCACTCTTCTTAATGTTATCTATAATTTGTTATGATCCACACAGTCAAATGCTTTTGTATAGTCAATAAAACAAAAGCAAATAGCTTTCTTGTATTCTTTGCTTTCAGCCAAGATCCATGTGACATCAGCAATGATATACCTCATCCTCTTCTGAATCCAGTTTTCATTTCTGGACATTCCCTGTCAATATACTGCTGCAACCATTTTTAAAATATCCTCAGCAAAATTTTAGTTATGTGTGATAATAATGATATTGTTCAATAATTTCCACATTCTGTCAGATAACCTTTCTTTGGAATAGATACAAGTATGGATCTTATCCTTTCAGTTGGCCAGGTAGTGTCTTCTAAATTTATTGGCATAGATGAATAAGTGCCTTCAGTGTGGCATCCATTTGTTGAACTATTTAAATGGGTATTCCATCAATTCCTGGAGCTTCACTTTTTGCCAATCCCTTCAGTGGAGTTTTGACTTTTTCCTTCAATATCATTTGTTCCTGATCATATGTCACCTCCTAAAATAGATCAACATAGACCGATTCTTTTTTGTACACTTACTCTGTGTATTCCTTTCATCTTCTTTTGATGTTTCCTGTATCATTCAATATTTTGCCCACAGAATCTTTGAACACTGCAACACATGGCTTAAATTTTTTCTATAGTTCTTTCAGCTTGGGAAATGTCAAACGTGTTCTTCTCTTTTGGTATTCTAACTCCAGTTCTTTGCACATTTCATTGTAATAATTGACATCTTCATGAGCTGCTCTTTGTAATCTGTTCAGCTCTTTTATCTTGTCATTTCTTCCATTGGTTTTAGCTACTCTCCATTCAAGACCAAGTTTCAGGGTTTCTTCTGATAACCATTTTAGTCTTTCATTCCTTCCCTGTCTTCTCAATGACTGCTATCTTTGTGTGTGATGTTCTTGATGTCATCCCACAACTTGTTTTATTTTTGTTCAGTGGTGTTCAACTTGTCAAATCTGTTTGTCAGACGGTCTCTAAATTCAGATGGAATATAATCAAACTCATATCTTGGCTCTTAGGGACTTGTTTCAATTTCTTCAGCTTCAACTTGAGCTTGCATATGAGCAATTGATGATCTGTTACACACAGCTCCTGGCTTTGTTTTGGCTGAAGAAATTGACCTTCTCCATGATCTTTTTCCACAGATGTAGTTGATCTCATTCTTCCGTATTTCATCCAGGGAAGTTTACATGTATAACCACTGTTTATGTTGTTGAAAAATGATACTTTCAATTAATAAGTCATTGGTCTTACAAAATTCTATCATGAGATATGCTGAAAGCTGTCCACCATGGTGACTCTGCTGATATTTGAAATACCAGTGGTATAGCCTCCAAACTCACTGCAACATACAAGCCACCACACTACAACTGACAGATTAATGGTGGGAAGAATGACCACATCATTATGATTGCCAAATTACATCATACATTACTATCAAATTACATCACTACATAACTGCCAAATTCTATCATTGCATAACTGCCAAATAACTGAGAATCATGGCCC
>NW_006921938.1:3402808-3411036 GCF_000298275.1 Orycteropus afer afer
AGGATCAACTACTCGGTCCCTCTGGGTAGCTGGCTGTGACCAAGTAATGACCATAACCTTGCCCCTTGTCAGCTCTACTATACACCTGGGAATTCTGCCAATGTTACTTTTGTCTTCTGTCTTGGCATTTGCTACTGCCAGTTGTATGTAGTTAATGCACAAAATAGTCAGATTGTGAATGTTTTACTCTTGTTGTAGATATGAAATGTTGGCTAAAGAGATAATTGATAAGTGAAGGGTAGATACAAACTAAATATTATATACTTCTATTCAAACCAAACACATCCTAAATGGAATGCAGGAATACTTTGTTTTATTTTGATTTTCTTTCTTGTGCTTTGCAGATACCCGGCTTGTAGAAACTGAAGGTTTGTGACAATCCTGTGTTAAGCAAGTTAATTGGCCACAATTATCCAACAGTATTTGTTCACCTTTTGTGTCTTTATTACATTTCGTAATTCTCACACTATTTCAAACTTTTTCATGATGATATTGCACACTTAATACATTACAGTACAGGGTAAACATAACTTTTATATACACTAAGAAACCAAAAAATGGGTGTGAAGTGCTTTATTGTGATAAATTCACTGTGTTGTGGTGGTATGGAACCAAACCTACAGTTTCTCCATGGTATTCCTTTATATAGTATCCTGTTATGGAAAAATGCTAAATAGAAATTTTTCCCCCTTTCTAAGTAGTTCACATAATGATAAATATTTCCTACCCACCAGCTACTCCTGGGAAGGAAGATGGGGCAATCTACTTTTGTAGTTATACTGCCTCGGAAACCCAAGGAGGGGTCATTATAAGTCGGGTCTGACTCAAAGGCACATAGCAACAACAACAACAGTTAAAATTACTGTCAAGAGTATATTGGTCAAATAATATCATTGATCATGGCAAACAATACTTTTGAATCTTTTGCTACAGGAGAAATCAAATTTGTTCATTATTTCTGATGCTGATTTTAGAATCGTCATCATCCCCTCACACACACATACACACATACCACCCACCAGAAGGACTACTTTAAATTCTTCCTGTTGCATTAAGAAGTTGTGAGTTTTCTTACACAGTACTTACAACAATCTTACATAAATTAGGGGCAGAAAATCTTAAGGCTTTTTATTTTCTTTCATTACCTTAATTCAATTAACCTTTGTTGTAACTACCGTTGCCATGCACTAGAGATATTATAACACCTAATTATACTTTTTCAATATATTGTTTCAGTACCTTGAGAGATGTATGTACTTTATGGTATAGAACCCCAGACAGATCACTTATGCAAGCTTTGAAGTTTTAAAATTTCTTGAAGGAAGAATCCCCAGCCCCTCTGCCTTATAGTCTATTCTGATTCAAAGAAACCCTATAGCACAGGGTAGAATGTTCCATAAGGTTACCAAAGCTGTAAATCTTATGGGAGCAGAATATCACATCTTTCTCCCACAGAGCGACTGGTAGGTTCCAAAAATTGAACTTTAGGTTAGCAGCCGTGAACTTTAATCATAGAACCACCAGTGCTTCTAGATATCATCATACAACAAAATTGTTGCTGACAAATAAATTATACTGTCCAAACCCCCAAAAAATAAAATAAAATAAAATAATAATAATTTTGTTCACTCTTTCAAGTTCCTTTTCAGTTATTTTATATTCAGAAATTATTCAAGAATTTTACATAACACCAGTGATCTTCTTTGGAAGTTTTGAGTCATTGTTATATATTTTGTTTGCCTAATATTATTATTGTGATGGAAAATCAATCCAGATTTAAGTTTTTGACAGCTTAAAAACAAAGTGTGGCAAAGTAAATTAAATATGAATTAAGATATGATAATTACTTGTGAGTAATAACATTTCAACATTTACAAATGGTGTTTCCTTGTTAATTCATAAATAATTAATTTAAATGTATATATAAAGTGATTTCTTATTGTCCATTTTCCTACACTCTGAATCATCAAATTAGGATAGAATAATACTTTTAAAATACAAGCTAATTCAGTGCAACAGAGTTTATTAAACAGAAAAAAAGGTAACAAATTTTGGACTTATTCTTTAATTAATCCATTCTTACAACAAATATTTATTGGACACTTTCTACATATGACAGTGATCTAGGTGCTGAATATTAGGCAATAAAAAGTAAAAATTAAATAAAAAAAAGGAAAAACATCTTTCCTCCTTTAGTTTACATTCCAATTTGCCAGGAAAAAAGGAAACAAATACATTCCATAGTATATATTATATATGAATGTATATATATATATAGATGTATACATTTTAAAAAATGATCATATGTATTAAACATTGTTTAGGTTGGAAAACATACATACTCTTTTTCACATAATTGTTTCATGTCCAGATTCCTTCATTGCCATTTTTTCATAAGATATAATGATTTGGGAAACAGAGCAAAAATTTTTTCATAAGAATGATTCTTTAGAGTAAGTATAATTTCAGTTGTTGTTACATGCCATCTAGTTTATTCAAACTCATGGAGAGCTCATGTATGACAGTGTAGCACGGCTCCATAGCATTTTCTTAGCTATAATCTTAATATAAGCAGATAAACAGGCCTTTCCCTCAGCAGTACCAGTGAGTGGGTTTGAACTGCCACCTATAGGTTAGCAGTCAAACACAAAATAGTTTTGCCAGATAAGGGCCTCTAATTTCAGTAGGCATTATTAATTCTCCAGTATTTAGATGAAAGACAGATACTTGGAAGAGTTAAACAACTTTTAGGTCTCATCTCAAGTAGAAAATAGTCCAAGATATATACTGAGACTTTACTCTTTCCTGGTTAAAATTAAAACATAGAATCCAGTGTTAAGAAAATAACACATATAAAAAGTATTAAATATTCCTAACTCTGGTTAGCAATTAATTTATTATGGCAGCTAAACAAGTCTAATGCTATCATTTAACTTCAGATGAGATATTGCAGACTATTAAAAAAATAATAATGAAAGTTGAGCTAATATTTATATTTACAGATCCAGAAATTGTGATTTATTCATCAACATTTGGAGATGATAAAGCTGACTGTTCTTTTTGTATAATTTGTCTACACAGGAGGATCTGATTGTAGATAGGTTGTTTGGTAAATTTCAAAATAATGTACTGGCTATTATTTAAAGCTACTTTCATAACAGCTTTTATTAATAGTCTTTATTACTGTGTAGGCATTCCTTTAAGTATTTTAAAAATTAAATTTAAGAAATTTAAAGACACTTAAAAATGGTAGAAAGATAGATAACAAAAAATTAATGTATTATTTTTTCTTATTTTGAAATTGGGAGCTCTGGTAGCATAGTGGCTAAGGCACTTGACTGCTAACCAGAGGGCTGGTGGTTCAAACCCACCAACCACTCCTTGGAAGGAAGATGGGGCAATCTACTTCCATATTGACACTGCTTCAGAAACCCAAAGAGGGGTCACTATGAGTCGGGTCCGACTCGATGGCACATAACAACAACAACAACAACATTTTGAAATTACATAAACTACAATATAATAGCACTTTAAAATATAGTTACAAATAATAAGATTCTTGAAAGAAATTAAAGAAAACCTAATGAATGAAAACATGTTCTGTGTTAATTGATTAGATGAATTAATATTGTGGAAATGGTAATGCTATCCAAAGCAACCTAAAAATTAAATGTAATTTATATAAAATTTCCAGTGTCATTTTTCACAGAAATGCAAAAGCCAATCCTTAAATTTATGTGGAATTACAAAGGGCTCTTAGTAGCCAGAACATTAGGGGAAAAGCACAAAGTTGGACATCTCACAGTACCTGATTTTGAAACTTCTCACAAAGGTAAGAGGGCAAGATTGTGTAGGAAAGAAAGAAACAGTGCAAAAGTAACTACAAGGAAGAAAGTGGGCAGAGAGCTGTTACATTGCAAGTATTGCAGTCAAAGTCATGAAACAAAATGTGTATGAACTATTGAATGGAAAAAGAATATGCTTTGTAAAATTCTACCAACAAACAAACATAAGTATCATAAGTGTTAGTGAGCTGTAATGAACTGGTCTTGAACATTTTGAATCAGATAATCATGGTTAACTGTGCTAGGAATGGCAAACTGAAGAAGAATTGTGTTGCATTTATCATCAAAAAGAATGTTTCAATAATACATTATAGAACAGGGGACAAGATTGGAGTAGTTTCTCAGTGACAAGGAAGCACCTTGAAGGAGTGAGTCACTGAGCCTGGCCCAAGGAGACATGAAGGTCAAGTCACTGAAGCTGGACCCAGGGGGTATGTACCAAGGTTAATACATAAAAATCTTGTTCTATGCCCTAGTTTGATGAATAGCAAGTGGGGTCTTAAAAGCTTTTAAGCAGCCATCTAAGATGCAACTATTGTTCTCCCTTTGTCTAGAGCAAAGAAGAGTGAAGAAAATCAAAGTTATATGGAATCAGTTAGTACAAAGATCTGATGGACCATGGGATCCTCAGCCTTCATGACCTTGAGACCAGAAGAACTAGACAGTGCCTAGCTACCAATGTCAACCACCAGGAAAAGGCTCATAATTGGAGATCCTGAGTAGAGTAGGAGGAAAAAAGCTCAAAAACACAAAAATGACCAGAATTATTAGTTGAGTAGAGACTGGTGGGATCCTCAAGATTGTGACCCTGAGTTATCATTTGGGTCTGGAAATGGACTCGCTTCCATGGATTAGCTCTCAGTCCAACAATAGAAAGACCTACAGGCAGAACACCTACCCCAGGGAGATGTACCCATCTACCCTAGGAAGAGGTACTCCTTACATCACTCAACTGTGAGAGATCATTTCCTTCAATTGCATAAAGAGAAAGCCAGACAGATGGTATTGCATAAATAAGGAGCATACAGGAAAAGGGTAGTCACAGGAATGAGATGGAAGGAGGGCTTTTACTGTTGGGATGAGAAGATTTGCAAGCATGAAAGAAGAAGAAGAGGGAAAAAAATGACAAATAAGAAGGAAGATAAATTAGAAATGGAGAAAGGGGAAAAATGAGAAAAATGAGGAGAAATGGGGGGCAAAAGCAAAGGAGGGGGTTCTTTTGTAATTATGGTCAACCAGCAGCCCTGGGAGCATGCAATTGTGGTATAATCCACTATCTGCCGTAGTGTGTGCCCGTGGAGTTGAGAGAAGCCTGGCTTGAGTAGATACCTCTAAGAGAGGAAGCATGTGCCTCTTGCATTCAGTATGAGAAAGATAAGAAAGTGACATAAACATGGGGATGTTGAGCCACAGTCCCTGACTCTGTATTGGGGTGTGTTTCTATGGGTGCCTGGGTTGCTGAGGAAGCCACCATTCAGATGGTGGTGGGACTTCCCTAGCCACCATGAAGGAAGAGCATTCACCCTTAATCTACAGGAAGTTGTGTTTATTAGAATGGAGAATGAAGGTCTCCAGTCATGATTCAGGTATGGTTCTGGCTCCCTTCTGGGCTCAGAAAACTGTTTATCCAGATTTTTCCCAGATTCAATCAATTAAGAAGCTTCCCCAATCTAATTTATTCAACTGCCCCAACACAGGAATTTCTCTCATGTGGGTCCATTGCCTAAATGACTTATGTTTACTAGTAGTGAATTGTTTCTTTCCTTTTTTTTTGGCTTCTATCTCACTCTGTAGCCACCTGTGCCACTGGAAGTCTGATCTGTTTCTCTGCATTTTCCTTTCTTAGCTCCATAGTGTGTTCTGCTCATCTTAATTTTCTCCAGATCTGTCTACATTCTGTCTCTATTACTGTGTGGATTCCATGAAGTTGGTTTCTACTTATCCGTGTATGAGGTCTTGGTGTCTTAAAATGGCCACACTTTATTAAGTCCCAGTTTCTTCTCTACGACCAGTCACCAGTCTTATTCCACCTTCCTTTTCAATCAGTGCTCAATCTATTCCACTATCTTCTTATTTGTTGCTCAGAGTTTCAGAATCATTATTTGTATCTCATTCACTCAGTTTTTCTGGGTCTCTGTTTTAGGGGGATTGGGTAGAATGTGTAACAGAACACTACCTTGTCTGTCTCTACCTTTAGGGTGCATTTTTTGTCTTATCTTACACTCGGAGACATAAATAAAAAAAAATATTTTGCTATTCTGCCTCTATAGTGGATTCTTTCCTTTTACTTTATTTTCCAAGTTAATTCTTTTCCTAAGATACAATATTCTGTCTTAGAAGAACTACAGACAAATTTCTCCTTCAAAGTAAGGATGGTGAGACCTCATGTCATTTACTTTGCACATGTGATCAGGAGGGACCAATCCTTAGAAAAAGACGTCATGCTTCATAAAGTAAAGGGTGAGTGAAAAGAGAAATATTCTCAATTATATGGATTGACACAGTGGCTTCAACAATGCACTCAAAAAGCAATAGTTTTAAGGATGGCACAGGACTGGGTAGCATTTTGTTATGTTGCACATAGGGTAACCAAGAGTGCAAACCAACTTAATATTCCTAACAACCACAGTCTTCAAAATATATGAGATAGTCTCAGATTCAATTTCCCATCCTAATCAGGCAAAGGTACTAAATATCCAAGCCATGAGATCTGTTCATGCCCCTTGATACCTTGCATCTTCAGTACTTGGGGAGATTTGTTCCTGATTTTAGTAGATTCCTTTTATTTTCTTTTAACAAACACATTTGTAAAGTAACAGAAGCTTATCAAGATGTTTCTTACCTTACTGAAAGCATAGGTCAATGGAGTTCTATATAAGTTAAGTACAACACTTTTCAACTATATGTATTATTTTTATTATGACTATATCTATCCTGGGGAACACAGGAGCAGCAGGAGTTAGGGGACAGGAGGCACGGCTAGACCCCAGTCACCCAGAGCCAGGAAAGGGAGGGAGCAGAGCAGCCAGGGACCACAGGAGTGGCAAGATCCAGGTAAAGGGCAGGAGCCAAGGCATGCTTCAGCCTCCCAGAGCCTAGAAAGGGAGGGACCAGCCAGGGACCACAAAGTGGTAGGTTCCAGGGAAGAATTAGATAAGGGGAAGGCACAGAGGTTTCCAAATAGCTAGACAAATTTGTTTGTCAGTTTGTCATCCTGTGGACCTTATACTTGCTGTGAGGTTTGAGGCTGTGCCATTAGTGTTTAAGACACCAGAAGAGTTGCACATGATGCATAGATTTCAATGCAGACTAAGACAGACTAGGAAGAAGAGCCCATCTGCTTCTCAAAATTTGGCTGAGGAAAACCTTATGAATGGCAGAGAAATGCTGTCTGATACAGGAGCTCTGGTAGCATAGTGCCTAAGGCACTTGACTGCTAACCACAAAGTTAGCAGTTCAAACCCACCAGCCATTCCTCAGAAGGAAGGTTGGGCAATCTGGTCTGGCTTGATGGCACACAACAACAACAGCAACACTCTCTGATACATTACTGGGCAACTTTTTGAAAGGCTCAGAAACATTGTGCAGGAAGATGAGCCCCTTGGGTCAGAAGGCACCCAAAATAGGACTGGAAAAGAGCTGACTCATCAGAGTAGAACCAACCTTAATGATATGGATAAAGTAAGTCTTTCAGGACCTCCATGTGCTGATATTGCATGACTCAAATTGAGGAGAAACAGCTGTAGACGTCCATTAATAATCTGAACATGGAATATATGAAGTATGAATCTAGGAAAACTGGAAGTTGTCAAAAATGAAATGGAAGGCATAAAGATAGATATCCTAGGCATTAGTGAGCTGAATGGAGAGGTTTTGGCTATTTTGAATCAGATAACCATAAGATCTACTATGCTGGGAATGACAAATGAAGAGGAGTGGCATGGCATTCACCATCACAAAGAATGTTTCAAAATCTATCCCACTGTACAATGCTGTCAGTGATGGGATAATATCCATATGTCTACAACAAAGACCCATTAATACGACTACTATTCAAATTTATGCACCAACCACCAAAGCCAAAGATGAAGAAATTGAAGCTTTTTATCAACTTCTGCAATCAGAAATTGATCAAACATACAATCAAGATGTGTTGCTAATTGAAGAACTAGAAGGTGCCTGGCTACCACTGTCAACCATTCAGAGGGAGATCTATGTAGGACATCCTGAAAAGAAAGGGAGAACAATGTGGAACAAAACTCAAAATCATTTGGGAAAAAAAAAAAAAAAGAGCGAGAGAGAGAGACCAAGTTTGCTGGTCTGATAGAGCCTGGTGATAGAGCCCTGAGACTATGGCCCCTAGCTGCCCTTCAGGTCTGGAAT
>NW_006921938.1:3412031-3416126 GCF_000298275.1 Orycteropus afer afer
GATATCGGAAGAGACTCTGAAACTTGCTCTTGAGCAAAGAGTAACTAAAGCAAATAGAAGAAATGACAAGATAAAAGAGCTGACCAGAAGATTTAAAACAGTAGCTCAAGCAGACAAAGCCAATTACTATAATGAAATGTGCAAAGTACTGCAGTTAGAAAACCAAAAGGGAAGAGCATTCTTAGCATTTCTCAAGCTGAAAGAACTGAAGAAAAAAAATAAGTCTCAAGCTGCAGTATTACAGTCTGGAGGATGGATTGTATCTCAATATAAAGAAAATAAATATTCTCACAACTGGACCTATAAGCAGCATTATGATAAATGGAGAAAAGATTGAAATTGTCAAAGACTTCACATTGCTTGGTTCTACAATTGACACTAATGGAAACAGCAGTCAGGACATCGGACAATGTATAGCGCTGGTCAAATTGGCTGCAAAGGATCTCTTTCAAGTGCTGAAGAGCAAAGATGTCTCCTTGAGGTCTAAGGTAACCCTGACATAAGCTATGGTATTTTCAATTGCTCCATATGCATGTGAAAACTGGACAATAAATAAGGAAGACCGAGGAAGAGTTGATTTTTTTAAACTGTGGTGTTGGCGAAGAATACTGAAAGTGCCGTGGACTGCTAAAAGAACTAACAAGTCTGTCCTGGGGGAAGTGCAACCGGAGTGCTCCTTGGAGGCAAGAATGACCAGACTTTGTCTCACATACTTTGGTCATGTTGTTAGAAGGGACCAATCCCTGGGGAAGGATAGTTGATAAGGTGGAGGGTCGACGAAAGGGGAGAAAGCCCTCAACCAAATGGATTGACATGGTGGCAGAGGCGATGGGCTGGAGTGTAGCAAGAATCATAGAGCTGGCTCAGGACTTGGCGGTGGTTTGTTCTGCTGTGCATAGTATTGCTATGAGTTGGAGATGACTTGACAGCACATAAGAACAACAACATCACGACTGAAATATTAAATTTGTGAAAAGCTTAATTCCATATTTTGCATTGTCATTGTGGTGCAGTGAATTGCTTGATATGGCTCTTCTAGCCATGATCTCTGTTACTCCTACAAAATTTCTGGTACTTGTGTCTCACCAAGGGGTTAGATAGCTTGCTAGTAGTGTAAATAAGGTACATAACACCCTTGTGGGGTGGAATCTTGCGAATGAAGTGTATGGAACCATAATGTTGGAATTGGTCAGTTTTGTCATTCTGCCAGGCTTAATTTGAGCCTCCTGGACAGAAGGGGGATCTCACTACCATCAAGAGAGAAAAGCCAGAAGTGGAGCATGTTCTTGGACCTAAAATCCCTGTACAGACACTCAGCAGAAGTTGGCAGAAAGATGGCAGAGGCAACTGGAAGAAATAACCAGCAGAGACGATCGGCAGAGACCACTGAGAGGGCAATAGCATAACCGAGAGATAAGCATGAGACAGAGTGGTGGGCTTGTCAGCCCACAGAGTAAAAAAGCTGAGTTCCTTTGGGCAGGAGTTTTGTTGGCAGAGTGGGGTGTTCCTAGGTGTACTTATCAGCAGAGTTAAAAGAGCTTTATAACACTTTCCCAAGCAGGGTGGAGGCCAAGGAGAGAGGCTAGGAGTCAAAGAGAAGGCATGGCAGAAAGGAGGCTATTTTGATCGAATAACTGTATCCTGAGAAGTCTGAATCTGACTTGTAACCTGTTATTTTCCTAATATACCCTATAATCATGAGTATTGTCTATGAGTTCTATGTGGTCATTGCAATGAATTATTGAACCCAGTAGAGAAATAATGAGTGCTGTGGAAGGGACTGTTGGTGTCAGAATTGTTAAAAAGGCTAGAGAGTAGCAGCATGTCTGGCCTCATAGGAATAAGCTTTGGGTGGTGTGTCTGTTTCCCCCTCATGAAGTTAGAGGAGGTCAGAGGAAACCACTGCCCCACTGCCCTTTTTCCAGTTTGGTTTGGTAAATGGTATAGTGTCCTTTAAATAAAACAAAAAACATGATATATCTCTATAACATGTCATTAAAAATATATTTTGGTTTGGCCAATTGGTCAACAATGCAGATGTTGTGGCATGAGTCCCATATTCGTTATGTACTGATTAGTATGTCTGCTATTAAATAGCTCTGTGAGATTTGAGTAATCATAATCTCTTTGAAACTCATAATGTTACATAATTGCCATAGAATTATACTTGTTCTTAAATAGAAAAATTGTCAGTGTAAGAATATGCAATACAATTATATGACCCAATATGTATGTAAGGCACATAATTCTTGAAATATGCTCTTCTGTATTTCTTTGCTAAAAACTTTGTTTAATCACTAATAAAACTTCATTAAGCAATTCTCTCAAGTAATAAACTAAACAATTTTAAATGCTATGACATTGCCTAAATATAATTAGTTCTTTTTCTTCTGAAGAAATTAAAATCTCAATAATAAATTAATTTTTGAAGGAAGCAGTTTATACTTACAGTTTATAAAGTTAAGATATGATTAAGAAGTTAATACAAACCTTTTGTGATGTTAAAGAAATATAACCATATCATTAAGTGACTTTGAAAGACTAAATAATCCATTTCTTCCTTAAGAGATAATATTTTCTGTTATTTTTAAGAATGTATTATTATTTATTCTGATAAATTGTCCTTGAAAGTAGTTCTTTATTCATTTGGCAAACTAGATGCTATGGACAATATGTATTGGCAACTCTAGATATAGTTTTGAGTAGTTCTTTGCCTTTCATTGTACAGGTACTTGTTTTATCCATTTCTGTATATTTTTTCTTCTCTGAATTGCAGCTTTATTTTGTAATCATACTGTTTTTATTTCATTTAAAGTTTTCACGGCCAGTTGATCTAAAACAAACAAAATAACTTGTTGCTGTTGAGTCTGTTCTGACTCACGGTGACCCACATGTTACAGAGTAGAACTGCACCTTAGTGGTTTTTTTAGCTGTAATTCTTACAGGGGAAGGTCGTCATGGCTTTCTTCTGAGACACTGCTGGGAAGGATCAGTCAGTCAACCTCTAGCTTAGTAGATGAACACAGACCATTTACACCACTCACACATACTATTCTTATTTCAATTACAGTTTTTACTGTCAGCTAATAGTATTTCCTCAAAACTTTGTTTTTTTCTTTACAACTTTAAATGTTAAGCTTTGTATATTTGAAGTTCAGGGGACTCTTTGATTATTAATATTAGTTTTGTTTTTAACATTATCAAATATCATTATAACTATGGAAGTAACAAATTTTTGACCTTTTCTTCCTTATAAATGACTTGTAGAGTTTACTTGAATTTAATGGATACATACTTATGTTTCCATTTCCCTGGCTAAAATTTAAACATACGTTCTACTATCATGTTTGATGCAAAAGATATAGGTCTTACCACTTTTCAGACTGATCTTGGATTATTATATAGATAAAATACAATTAAATAATTAGAACTTTATGTCTGAATCTATTCACACAGCATATATTTATTTACTGACCATGTGTAGGCACTGGTAAAAGCACTAAAGTTATATTGATAAATAACAGATGGGGGCATGAGCAATGACATGATGGAGCTACAGTTGCTGGTATGACAAAAGAAGCCAAATAATTGAAAAGTACAAATATTAATTATGTTAATTTTATCATGATTTTTATATTTATTTAACTCTAAAAAACATTGATTTTCCTCCAATTATGGCCTGATTTTAATAACCTATATAAAATTAGTTTGTTTAGGTTGATTAAAATAGCAAAAGCAGTGTGCTTGAGTTTTAATATCTTATAGTGTTTTGAAATGTTTGCTAAATTACTCCATAAAATAATAGTTAGAATTTTAGGCACTCTTTTACTTTTACTTTTTCTAGAATATTAGATAGTCATTGGCAGCCTATAGAGTTGGAAGGTTAAAGCTTATGTACCATTTGCCCCTAAAGATTCTGCAGATGTCAGACCCACGGAAGTTTTCCAATTTAAAAACCTATGGAAAAATAAACACGAGAATGCAGAAAGAAAAGATATTGCATTTGAAAATTACCAAATAGTTCCTTATATACAAACCAACGGTCAATATTTACAAAGATATATAAAATATTTTGTTTTAGCTTAAAGATCTCTT
>NW_006921938.1:3416483-3417056 GCF_000298275.1 Orycteropus afer afer
TATATATATATATATATATATATAACCAAATAATTAGAACTAAATAGGTTATTATGAGATGTCATCAAGTCAAATTCAACTCATAGAGACCTCATGTGACAGAACAAAACTGCCCCATAGAATTTTCTTCTGGTAGCATAGTGCCTAAAGGATTTGACTGCTAACCAGAAGGCTGTTGGTTCAAACTCACCAGTCATTCCTTGGAAGGAAGGTTGGGCAATCTACTTCTATAGTGATACTACCATCTCAGAATCCCAAGGAGGGGTTTCTATGAGTTGGATCGCACTCGACGGCAGCACATAGTGTTTGTTTGTTATAACCTATACAGGATCAGATTATCACATCTGTTTCCTCTCAGATTTGCTGGGTGATTGCAAACCACCAACCTTTTGGTTAGCAGCCATGTTTAACTGTTAGGTCACCATCTCTCCTTCAGGACTCAAAACAGTAATAGAAAAAAGAAAAGAATTAGAGGTAATTAGCTCTGGTAGCATAGTGGCTGAGACACTTGCCTGCTAACCAGACGGCTGGCGGTTCAAACCCACCAGCCACTCCTCGGAAGGAAGGTTGGGC
>NW_006921938.1:3417845-3424999 GCF_000298275.1 Orycteropus afer afer
AAAATAATTCTAACAAATATTATATTTACTCAAACAGTGGAGTGCTTTTAAATAACATAAAACATGTATCACATTTTCTTCTATTATTATTTCAGAAGAATTTTTTTCAAAAATGCAGGCCAGTCTTTATGTTTATTACTTACAGAGAGTAAATTCAAATTGGTCTCCCTAATTGCTACTGGAAATTGTTTTTTTCTTGCAAATATTATTATTATTTAATGCCAGATAACAGCAATATTGAAACTTACAGAAGTTTTATAAAGGAGATTTGTTTTAGTGTAGTAAAATGCGTACATATTTAAATTTAAATTCTTGGCCTAAAGTGGAGGTTAAAATGAATATGGAGCTTTGTTTATCCTACATTCAGCATCAAGAAGTATTGATGATGTCATATGCATTGTAATTATGTCATAGAATAGCAAAGCATAGAGTAGCACATCATCAAGTATAAAATATATTTTAACAATTCTTGCTTAATTGAAATAACAAGTGGGTAGTAGTTGGGGTTGAGGGAAGGTTACCTATACACAAGAATTTCTCAAAATTGGCATTATTGTCCCTTTGAACTAACAATCTGTGTTGTCACGGGCTGTCTTGTAAGATTATAGGATGTTTGCCAGCATCACTGACTTTGACCCCTATACATCAGTACCTCCTCCCCTGAGTTGTGACAATCAAAAAATGACTACAGACATATTCCATTGTCTTCTGGGAGCAAAATCACTTTTAACTGAGAACTAAGGTTAAGAAAGTTTGGTTATTTTTCTCTATTTCCTAATAGGAACCCAATTTAAATTTTAACTATTGTTCAGAACATTGTCTTGCAGAAAATCTAGTTTGTTTACTCTCTCTATTTCTATTCTAACTTTAGCACAAACTCTTTTAATTGCTTAAACCAAATGAAAGCAACTTTTTTTTTTACCTCAATAAATTAAGATAGCTTTATTACATTACTCAATTCTTGAAGATGTTTGATATATAACAAAACTAAACCATTAAAAAAATCAGGAGAATGATTAATGAAGGTAAAATGGAAATTTTATCATTATAAACAAGAAACAAAACTGTAAGGTAAGCCACATGCCCATGTTGTTCTGCACAGCAAATTATTTCATTTCAGGATTGTTACATAAAGAATCACATCAGCTACATCTTTGGAAAAAGGCAATGGAAGAGCTTGATATCTTTGGTAAAATAAGGCCAAGAACTGATTGTGGAGCAGACCATCCATTGTTCCTATGCAAGTTCAAATTGAAACTGAAGAAAATTAAAACAAGTTGACGAGAGCCAAAATATGAATTTGATTACATTCCACCAGAATTTAGAGACCATCTGAGAAGTAGATTTGATACATTGAACACCAATGACTGAAAACCAGAGGAGTTATGAGATGACACCAAAAACATCATGCATGAAGAAAGCAAAAGGTCGTTAAAAAGCCATGAGAGGAAGAAAAGACCAAAATGAATGTCAGAAGAGACTCTGAAACTTGCTCTTGAACAAAGAATAGCTAATGTGTATTGGAGAAATTATGAAAATAAAATAAAAGAGCTGAACAGAAGATTTCAAAGGGTAGCTTGAGAAGATAAAGTGAAGTATTATAATGAAATGTACAAAGACTTGGAGTTAGAAATCCAAAAGAGAAGAAAATGGTTGGCATTTCTTAAGTTGAAAGAACTAAGAAAAAATTCAAGCCCCTACTTCCAATATTGGAAGCTCTGGTAACGTAGTGCCTAAGGCACTTGACTGCTAACCAGAAGGCTGGCGGTTCAAATCCACCAGCCACTCCTCGGAAAGAAGGTTGGACAATGTACATCCGTACTGATACAGGAACTCAAAGAGGGGTCACTATGAGTCATGATAATGCCTCAGAAATCCAAGGAGGGCTTGTTATGAGTCAGGTCCAACTCCACAAGTCTGACTCCATGGCACATAACAATAATAACAACAACAACAACTTCCAATATTGAAGGATTTTTAGATAAAATATTGAATGATGCAGGAAGCATCAAAAGAAGATGTAAGGAATACAGACACACTAAAAGAATTAGTTGATGTTCAGCTGTTTCAGGAGGTAGCATATGATCAAGAACTAAGGGTACTGAAGGAAGAAGTGCAAGCTGCCCTGAAGGAATTGGTGAAAAACAAGGCTGTCACCAGGATTGACAGAATACCCATAGAAATGTTTCAACAAAGGGATGCTGTGCTACTAGCACTTAGATCATGCCAAGAAATTTAGAAGATAGCTACCTGGCCAATCAACCAGAAGAGCTCCATATTACTGCCCATTCCAAAGAAAAGTGATCCAACAGAATGTAGCAATTATTGAACAATATCCTTACTATCATACACAAGTAAAACCTTGCTGAAGATAAAGAAGAAATAGTGCAGAATGATATTGACAGGGTAATTCCAGAAATTCAAGCTGCATTCAGAAGAAGCTATGAAAGAAAGGCTATCATTGCTTATGTCAGATATATCTTGGCAGGAAAAAAAAAAAAAAGACAGGAAGATGTTTACCTGTGTTTTATTGACTGTGCAAAGGCATTGACTTTGTAGATCATAATAAATTATAAATTACATGGTGAAGAATGGGAATTCTGGAACCCTTATTTGTGCTCAAGAGGAACCTCTACATAGACCAAGAGGCTATCTTTCGAATAAGACAAAGGGATATTGCACAGTTTAAATCAGGAAGGATGTGCTTCATCATTGAAATTGTTCACCATACTTATTCAAGTGTATGGTGAGCAAATAATTTGAGAAGCTGGACTATATGAAGATGGACAAGACATCAGGATTGGAGGATGATCCATTAACAACTGGCATATATGTAGAGGATTCAACTTTGCTTGCTGAAAGTGATGATGACATGAGGCACTTACTGATGAAGATTAAGGAGTATAGTTTGCAGTACAGAACACACCTCAACATAAAGAAAATTAAAATCCTCAAACCTGGACCAATAAGCAACATCATAATAAATGGAGAAAAGACTGAAGTTGTGAAGTATTTCATTTTACTTGGATCCACAATCAACACCCATGGAAGCAGCAGTCAAGAAATCAGCCATCACATTGCACTGGGAAAGTCTGCTGCAGAAGACTTCTTTAAAATGTTAAGAAGCAAAGATGTCACTTTGAAGACTAAGATGCTCCTAACACAAGCCATTGTATTTTCAATCACTTCACATGCATATGAAAGGTAGACAATGAATAAGAATGTCTAAAGAAGAGTTGATGCCTTTGAATTGTGGTGTTGGAGACCAATACTGAAAATATCATGGACTGCTAGAAGAAAGAACAAATCCATCCTAGGAGAAGTGTAGCTGGAATGATCTTTAGGAGTGAGAATGGCCAGACTTCTTCTTACTTTCTTTGGTCATATTTTCAGAAGGGACCATTCCCTAGACAAGGATATCATGCTTGGTAAAGTAGAGGGTCAGAGTGAAAGGGGAAGACTATCAAGGAGATGGATTGACACACTGGCTGCAACAACAGGCTGAAGCATACCAAGGATTGTGAGGATGGTGCAGGACTGAACAGTGTTCATTCTGTTGTATGTAGTGTCTCTATGAGCTAGAACCAACTCGACAGCTCCTTGTAAGAACACCACCATCAGTAGAGAAATTATCAAAGATTTAATTGCTATATAATCAGAAAAAAAAATGTAGTCATCTATAGCAACTCTGCTACTGGAATGTCTGCTGTTACTATATAAGATGGCCAATTATGAACAATCATTGTTTTTGATCCAATAAAATTTGTCTGCCACTCATTTCCAGAGACAAATTTTCATGATCTACTTTCTATATTTCTGAATAGTTTAATGTATTCAATGCCTGAGGCCTAGTCCTTTTTTTTTTTGATTTTTTTTCTTCTTTTTTATCTAATCTCTATGCCCTCATGGTCTTTTTTTGTCTTATGATCTTAAATAAATACTAAGAAAAGCCAAAGCATAGGCCAGAGTTCTCCTCTGAGTTCCAAACTCATACCTACTACTGCCTACTTGACTTCTTTTCTTGGATGTCTACTGGGCATCTCAAACTAATCTGAAACTGCACCTCTGGCTTTCCACCTCAAATCTATTATCCTGCCTTCCTCATTCTGTTCCTCTAATGTCACATGAAATACTAGGAGTTGTCTTTGACTTCTTTTTTGTTTTGTTTTGATTGTTTTTACTTTCTACATTCTGACCTTCGTCAAATCTCATTGGCCTGATCCCAAGAATACTCATATTCTAGTCACTTCTTGGAAGCTCTGGTAGTGTGATGCCTAAGGCATTTGACTGCTAACCAGAAGGCTGGTGGTTCAAACGCACCAGCCACTTGGAAGGAAGATGGGGAAATCTACTTCCATAGTGATACCACTTCGGGAACCCAAGGAGGGGTCACTATGAGTCGGGTCGGACTCGACAGCACATAACAACAACAGTTACTTCTTGCCACTTATATTGCTAGCATCCTGGTCTGAGACACCATCACCAGGCACATTCATTTCTGAAATAGCTTCTTATTTGGCAACTCTGTTTCTATCATTACATCTATAATCTGTTTTTGAGATTGAATCCAAATGGATTTAGGATGAAATACATTTCAGAGCTTGTTGTCCTTCTGTCACATCTCTGATGTGACTCTCTCCATGAAGTCCTATTTGGACCTGGCACTCCTAATCTTCTGAGATTAAGATGTATTTTGAAACTGCCTTTGTCTGGATGAATTGAAGTTGGCATCTTCACCATATGATTTGAGGTTTTTTAGGGGACCATGTGTGTAGTGTGAATTTAAACCTCTAATAGGAATGAATACTAGTTTAGTGTTTAAATATCCAAGGGGTATTTTGTTTCTATTTTTTTAACTTATGCCAAGATAGAGTCAGGTAAATCTCCTTGGTAACAGTTTTTATTTTGTCATCATTACCCTGAAGTGTATAATTACACTTTAAATTCTTAAGCTCCCTCACCAGACTGTCATTCTGGAGCTTTTAAATAGTACATAAACTATTGGTGCATACTAAATCTGGTGAAATTTTATGCAAGATAACACACACAAACAAATTTATTCTCACCTTCACTTTTTGGAATGTAATGAATGTTCAACAAATGTTGCAAAACCTTTTGTTTATTACCTTTTGTTTGATCTCCCAGAAGTCAAGGGATGCATAAAACATGCTGTATTGCAGTAAGATCCTGTTTATAGTAAAGTCTAACTCCCTAAAATGTGAGATTAAAAAGTCAAGTTTTATGACTATATTTCAGTATGTTTTAGGAGAGTTTGGTTATTATTCCCTTTTACATCTCAACACAAATAGAAAAATCAGAAAATTATGAAAAAATGTATTTTTTAAAACCCACAAATTTAGCACTTATTTTTACATGGAAGATCTCTAGGAGAGCAAATGGTTTGTGTTTGGATGCCAACATACCTATTGGCAGTTCTAACCCGCCCAGTGGTACCGCAGGTCTGGGAATCTGCTTCTGTTAAGATTACACTAAAAAACAACCAAAGAAACAAACAAAAAATCTATGGATTAATTCTACTCTGTAACATATGGGGGTTACCATTACATGGAATTAACTTGATAGCAATTAGCAATAACTAACAATTAAAACAATCTTTACATCGACTGGTCCCAAGGCTCAAATCAGCCTGATAATAACAAAGTGTTCTCCATGGACTTAGGCTGTTTAACTAATTCAGGAAAGACATTGCTTGAACTGGTAGGAAAACCATGCTATCAATTGTTGATCTTTGTTTCATTATTATAAAATACAATATTGAATTTTGTTAAAGCACTGGATTTTTCTTTTTTTTAAAAAAACACTTTATTGTTATAATAAAATATTTCAAGCAGAAACAAAGACTACTACAATGGACCCCTATGTGCCCATAACCTAACTTCAAAAACTATCAACTAATGGCTAATCTTCTTTCTTTTTTAAATCCCCTCACACGTATAAACACTGGCTTTTAATTATCCATCTATTTTCCCTCCACACCCCTCCTCTCTCATTCCTGGTAACCAAAAAAGAAACTTTCCTTCCCTGTGTAAACCTTTCCTTGACTTTTTACAATAATGGACTCATACACTCTTTGTGCTTCTGTGATTGATTTATTTCACTCAGCATAATTTCCTTCAAGTTTATCCATGTTATGAGGTGATTAACTGATTCTTCATTATTTTTTAATGTTGCATAATATTTCATTGTGTGTCTGTACAATAGTTTGGTTATCCATTCCTCGATTGATGGGGATGTAGGTAGTCTCCATCTCTTTGCTATTGTAAATAGTGCTGTGATGAACATGGTTGTGCATACATCTATTCATGTCCTGGGTCTCACCTCTTTAGGATATATTCCTAGTAGTGGGATTGCTGGATCAAATGGTATTTCTGTTTCCAACTTTTTAAAGAAGTGCTATACTGTTTTCTATCACTGTTGTACTTAAAGTCCCATCAACAGTGTATGAGAGTACCAATTTCCACACCCTTGCCAGCATTTATTGCTTTCTGTCCTTTTGAACTTCATTTTTATGACTGGAGTGAGATAATATCTCATTGTTTTGATTTGCATCTCTCTAATGGCTAATGATTGAGAACATTTCTTCATGTTGGCTACCTGGATATTTTGTTTGGTAGTCTTTGTTCAAATCTTTTGCCCAGTTTTGAATTGCATTGTTTGTCTTTTTGACATTGAGGTGTTGAAGCATTATATAAATTTTGGAGATAAGTCTTTTGTCAGATATGCCATTGCAAATATTTTTTTCCCAATCTGTAGGTTCTCTGTGTACTTTTTTTGAGAAGTCTTTTTTTTGTTTGTTTAATTTTTATTTTTATTGTGATTTGGGTGAAAATTTACAGAGCAAATACACTTTCCATACAGCAGATCATATATGCTTTGTCTCATGACATTGACCACTATTTAACACAATACAACATCTCCTCTCCCACTTCCTCCCGATAGGTATCACTTCCCTGTGACCATCCCTCCATGCACTCCTACCCCCGGAGCTATCTCCCTGTGCCTGAGCAGCCCTTCTTTTTCTCTTACTTGTTCTCTCCAAGGAGTGTATCTACCTCAGATAAATGCTCAACTAGTATGCCTGGCTACTGCTTGGCTGGAAGCTACAGGTGTGTGTTCAATTCCAGACCTGAAGG
>NW_006921938.1:3435748-3441247 GCF_000298275.1 Orycteropus afer afer
AAAAAAAACAATCAAACCAACAAAACAAACTAACAAGGGACAGGATTAAGCACGAGAAAGAAGAGAGAGAGAAAAAAAAGAAGGTGTAGACTAGGACCTCTTCAGTCATGCAGTGAACTCCTGGAGAGTTGTTGGGGTTATTGGAAAGCAAAACCTCTTCTTAAGTCCCTGGAATCTGGTAGAGCACTGTCTCTTTAGGTTGTCACCTGCTGCTGGTTACAAGTTGATTTGTTTTGTTTTAGTTTTATGGTTTAATACTTTGAAAATGTGAAGCTGGTGTTTTTTTGTTTCTTTTTTTTTTTACATTGATACAAGTGCATTGGGTCGCTCTGCTGTTTTCTTTGTGTTGGTAGAATCCCTGTGTGTAGTGTGGATATGTGTTTCTGTTTGTTGTAAAGAGGGTTTAGAGTTTGAAGCAGGAGGTTTTATGATAATTGGATGAATATGTTTTCTTTTGATGAGTGAGAGAAGATATTGGCAGAGAAGCTGGGAGCGGAAGAAGGAAAGATTTATGTTGCTAGGGCCAGTTTCTAGGGCTTTGAGCAGGCTATTCTTGATGATGTATTTATTTGCAAGACTGCAGCTCAGTTCAGGAAAGATTCGTATTGTTAGAGCTTCACAAATTTCCACCAATTTCAGGCACATGCAAAGATCCCACCTCCGCGGCCCCACAGCACTAAAGAACAGCACCAAGGCAGAAATCCCAGGAGTGAGGTTTCTTCCCTCTCCCTGTTGGTTCTGTCCCCAGTGCTGACGTAATCTCACCAGATCGCTAATGACCAGCTCTGGAGTTTGTCTGTTATACCGTCCAGCTGCAGCGCCAAAGTTGCATGCAGTTTTAGCTGTGGGTCAGGGGGGTACTTGCTAGTGACCTGCGTCCTGATCTCTGTGACAAAGGAAAGAACCAAGTGTCCCAGTCTGATCCCAGTCTACTCTGTGACCTGCTGGGAGGGGAGGGAGCTACCTTCCTGTCGCAATAGTAAGTTTTCCTCCAAATTTCAGCGGAGGTGTCCGTGTCTGCAGCCAGACCCAGACCCAGAACACATCCCTGAGGAAGAATCATCATTGGAACTCCCTAATAAGAATTCAAAATAATTATATTTAGGTAACTTCAAAAAATTGAGGGAACCCAAAAATACATAAATCAGACTAACAGAATCGATAACACAAATAGATGACTCTGTAATCATAGTAGGAGACTTTAATACATCACTTTCAATGAAAGTTAGGGAGCTGGGTCTCAATAGTGTTAAGTATATCAGTAAGTTGTCAAATACTGATAGATCCAGAGGCATAAAATTTTGTTTGTAATGCCCCAAATTCTGAGTTGAAGTGCTGATATCTTCATTAACTCTTTTGGAAGTAAGAAGTCTTCAATAAGACAGGACCTTTTCAGAAGTTGAACAGTAAGATCTTTCAGTTTCTAATGAATAAAGAATAAATAAATATTTTTGCATTTATTCTTACCATTTAGGAGTATGTGAATTCTAATTATAATTCTTGGCTTCTTTTAAATGTGTGTTTTACGTAATTCTGACAGCCAATAAAAAAAGTATACACACTGATGTCAAGAGTAGTTTGGAGAACAGCAGGGCTTCCTGCAAGGGCCCAGTGAACAAAGGCCATCAACCAGTATGCCCAGAGAATGGACCCACCATCTTGGAGAGACCTCGGTGAGCAGAGGTGGGTCTGGATGATTATCCTTAAGATTTGAAATGCAAAGGAGTGTACTCTGCTGGATTTTAGTTTTTATTGTGACCCATATCTATTTTCCTGTCCTATTAGTGTCTTTTTTAATGGGAATGCATTTTCTTTTGTTTTAGTACTATTGTATTTTGGAAACACATAGTTATCTACATTTCACACATCCACAGATGGAGAATTTTGCCCCAGATAAACTACATGTGGAAATCCACCCATAAGTAATTCAAATTATTTAAAAGATAATTTTGGATTTAGTATTGATTCTGGAATGAGTTAAGACTTAGGGCAATGCTAAAATGGTAAGAACATGAATTTGAAAAGGAACACTAAAATTTAAGATTGAATTGTATCCCCAGAAAGACATGTTAAAGTTGTAACCCCTAATATGTGTGATTATAACCTTGTTTGTAAGGGGGCTCTTTGAAGTGTTATTAATTAAGTTAATATGACGTGATACTTGAGTAGGGTCTGCCCTGATCCAATCAGTGTAATGTCCTTGTGAAAAAAAAAGAGATACAGTGAAACACACAGAGGAAGGACAGCCATGCATCTACAAACCAAGGAATGCCTGGGTCTACCAGAAGCTGAGAGAGACAAGAAAGGATCCTACCAGCCACTCCAGGGAAGGGAGATAGGGCAATCTACTTCTGTAAATACTAACAGCCTCAGAAACCCAATGGGGGTCACTATAAGTCAGAATTGACTCAACTGCAGTGAGTTTGAGGGATTTTTTTTTTGTTGTTGTTGTTGTTTGTTTGTTTGTTTTAGATACTGTGGAAGGAGCATGGCTGGGTCACCACGTTGATTTGGGCTTTAAGTCTCCAGAACCGTGAAACAATAATTTTCTCAGAAAATTATCAGTTTGTAGTGATTTGTTATGGCAGCCCTAGGAAACTAATACATGCATGCACTGTGCCACTAGAGCACCTACATACATTTATGTGTAATGCCCCAAAAGATTGAAAAACGTCCTAAAGTCTTCTCATTGTCTCAGAGTGTTCCATAGGTTCTAGGATAGGTACCCATATATTACACAGTTCTTGAATATCCTGCTAACAAACACTGTGCAATTGTAGGATCTATGGCTCTTTTCTGGTATATTTCTAGATTATTGCCTATGTATAAAAACTAGCAGAATAGAATATAAAGATGGTATTTTACTTCTTTCATTGATGTCAACATTTATTGGTAATACCTAATTAATAATGCTGTTAGAAAAAAATATATATATATACACACATATGTGTTGAATGTATATGATACACATTAACACTTACACCAATGGGATTATAAACATTCATTTTTACATCTCATTTTTCCAGGATATATCATTCTCTTGTCATGCAGCTTTTTCACTTTTCTACTTTCTCCATAGGAGCTCTGGTGATGTAATGCCTAAGGCACTTGACTGCTAACCAGAAGGCCATTGGTTCAAACCCACCAGCCACTCCTCGGAAGGATGGCTGGGCAATCCACTTCCATAGCAATACTGTCTCGGAAACCCAAGGAGGTGTCACTAGGTCAGATCCAACTTGACAGCAGTGAGTTTGTTTTTTCTATTGTTTTACCTATTCCATAGGGCTTATTGATTTTTTTTCTTTTTCTTTTAAAACTGAGTAATCAACAATTATTTCTAAAAGTAAGCAGGAGGCAGATCAAGCCTTTATCAAGAAGTTCAAATGTTGATGGTATAGTTAGATAAATAAGTTCAGGTCTATTAAACAGTAGAGAATTTTAGAAAGAATGAGCTACTGATAATCAGAATGTTGGATTTTACAAGATAAAGATGAATCAGTGGGCCAGCTTTAAGGGTAATAAAATTAATATCTAATGAATGTTCACCTGCAATGACAGTCTATTAGTTTTTTAATTGACTCTAGACATTTAAATTTTCATTTTAAAATCCAATCTGTTGAACATGTGAACTATTAGCCAAAAGGCTGGTGGTTCAATCAGACCCAGAGACACCTGGCAAGAAAGGCCTATGATTTCCTAATGATCACAGTCCAGGAAACTTTATGGAGCTCTTCTACTGTGTACACATGGATTTGCCAAGAGTTGGAATTAACTCAACAGCAACTAACAACAACAACAGCAATGCTATACCAACATAGAGCTCTACACCAATTACTCAGTGTTTTCCTTTGCATACCTGGCTTTCTAACTGAACTGCCATACTAAAATCAAGTGTAATATTTCTTATCCATATATTATTAGACGTTATTCAAATTCTCTCTGCTTCAATATCACTATCTCTCAAAAGAGGATAATCAGGGTAAATATATATATATATATACACTCATTATTTGGAAGATGAAATTAGTTAAAATATGTAAAATTGCTTATATAAGTTACATACAGGCACATAGTTAGATTTTTTTTTTTTTAATATTATTTAAAGGTCATAGGGAAAGGGTAACTCCAGGGAGGAAATAGGAAGGGAGCCATTACACTGCAGGGATTGTAATCAGTGTCATGAAACAAATGTGTGAATTGTTCAATGTAAATTGAATCTGCTTTGTAAAATTTCAACCAAATCAAAATAGAAAGTTAACATAAAAAAAAAAACATACATACACACATGAACAAAATCAGTTGATATTATTTTCTTACATCTGAATATTTTCATTTCTCATTTTCTTGTACTCAGTAATGTCTTCTTTTATTATATATCATATTTTTGTGGGGGAAGTGGGTATTTCTATATATCTATCTATATATCTATCTATCTGCTAAAAAGGCAAGGAGGCCACATCTCCTGACCTCCTCTAACCACTCAAGAGGAAGACAGAATCACCATCAATATCCCAAGGCCTATTCCTACAAGGCCAGACATGCTGCTTCCCTCCAGCCCTTTCACCAACTGTTCCTCCCAAAGCACCCACTTACCTCTCCCCCTCTTCAATAATTCACTGCAGTGGCCACACAGAAATCACAGATTATGGGGTTTATTAGGGAAGCACCAGGCTACAATTCAAGTTCAGGAAAAATGCTCAGTCTCTCTCCCAGCCCACAGTCTCTCTCTTAACAGTCTCTCACAGTCTCTCTCCCAACAGTGAGTGTCCCTCGGTGTCTCACTCAACAATGCATGTCTCTTGCATCTCTTTCCCAGCAGCGCGTGTCTCTTTCAGCAGCACATTTTCCTTATCCAGCAGTCAGAAAGACACTTCTATGTGTAGGAGGCCTCCTTTTGAGCTCGGCAGAGTGGCCAAACAAACCAATCATTAACATCAGAATTCTAAGTACCTGAGAGAGACCAGGAACCTCCTAGAACATTGTGTTGTTCCATGCCCAACAGAAATACCCCAGGTGGACAACTTTAGCAATCAGGAGCTCCTCAGTTGCTCACAGCAAATTCCACCACAGAGTTTACAAAGACTTATGGCTAGAAAAGCTACACTAAGTAATTTATTACACTGCACTATCTATCTGTCTATGCAGAAAATTGTATTTCTAACTCTACTGGATAATATCTGGATATAAATACTTAATTTCAGAGAAATAGTGATTTCAGAATTTCCTTTCAATAGTTGCTATACAAAACATTGAATGGAAGAAAACATAGCTTTGACAGAGAAAATAAATTCTTACAAACATTAAAATATGCTTTTATCTGACTGTGATAGAAATTATACTAAAAATGTAAGTAATAAAGATGGAGATCTGACAAACAAATTATAATTTTGAGAAATCTATGTTTATATTATTTCAGTGACTTCCTGCCTATTTACCACTCACATCTCTCTAAACACACATACACAAACATGCACACACCTAAATGTACATTTATATATA
>NW_006921938.1:3441922-3443319 GCF_000298275.1 Orycteropus afer afer
GGAGGGGTCGCTATGAGTCGGGGCCGACTCGACGGCACATAACAACAACAACAACAGTTTGAATAAGCATGGTGAAAGGATACAACCCTGACACTCTCCATTCTTGATTTTAAACCATGCAGTGTCCCCTTGTTCTATTTGAACAATAGCCTCCTGGTCTATGTACAGGTTCCTCATGAGTACAATTAAGTGTTCTGGAATTCCCATTCTTCTCAATGTAATCCACAATTTGTTGTGATCCACACACTCAAATGCCTTTCCATACTCAATAAAACGCAAGGAAACATATCTCTGGTATTCTTTGCTTTGAGCCAAGATCCATCTGACATCCCTCATTCCATGTCCTCTTCTGAATCTAGCTTGCATTCCTGGAAGTTCTCTGTCAATATACTACTGCAACCATTTTTGAATTATCTTCAGTAAAATTTTACTTGCATGCAATATTAATGATATTGTTCAATAATTTCTACATTCTGTGGGATTACTTTTCATTAGAAAAGGTACAAATATGGATATCTTCCAGTGAGTTGGCCAGGTAGCTGTGTTCCAAATCTCCTGGCATAACTGAGTGAGCATCTGTTTGTTGAAACATCTCAATGGGTGTTCTGTCAATTCCTGGAGCCTTGTTCTTCACCAATTCTCCAGTGCAGCTTTGACTTCTTCTTTCAATACCATTGGTTCTTGATCATATGCCACTTTCTAAAATTGATGAAAATCAACCAGTTCTTTTTGGTACAGTGACTCTGTGTATTCCTTCCATCTTCTTTTTATGCTTCCTGCATCATTCAATATTTTTCCCATAGAATCTTTAAATATTGCAACTTGAAGCTTAATTTTTCTCCTTAGTTCTTTGAGCTTGAAAATGTCAAGCATTTTCTTCTGTTTTGGTTTTCTAACTCCATGTCTTTTTGCACATTTCATTATAGTTATTGTCTTTGTCTGCTTGAGCTGCTCTTTGAAATCTTCTGTTCAGCTCTTTTATCTTATCATTTCTTCCATTTGCTTTAGCTACTCTTTGCTCAAGGGCAAGATTCAAAGTCTCTTCTGACATCCTTTTTGGTCTTTTCTTCCTTTCTCATCTTTTTAATGACCTCTTGCTTCCTTCATGGATGACGTTCTTGATGTGATCCATAATTCTGGTTTTTGGTCATTCATGTTCAATGCGTCAAATCTATTCTTTAAATGGTCTCTAAATCCAGGAGGGATATATTCAAGATCATATTTTGGCTCTTGTGGACTTGTTTTAATAGTCTTCATCTTCAAGTTGAACTTGCATATGAGCAGTTGATGGTCTGTTCCACAATCAGCTCCTGGCCTTGTTTTGGCTAAAGTTATTAAGCTTTTTCATCACCTCTTGTCACAGATGTAGTCAATCTGATTCCTGTGTACTCCATCTG
>NW_006921938.1:3443879-3444975 GCF_000298275.1 Orycteropus afer afer
TCCTATCACTGACAGCATTGTACTTCAGGACAGATCTTGAAACATCTTTTGTGATGATGAATGCTACACCATTACTCTTAAAATTGTCAATCCCAGCATAGTAGATCATATGGCTGTCTGGTTCAAAATGGCCAAATTTGGTCTATTTCAGCTCACTAATGTCTAGGATATCATTCTTTATGTGTTGCATTTCATTTCTGACAACTTCCAATTTCCCTAGTTTTGTATTTCATGCATTCCATGTTCTGATTATTAATGGATGTTTACAACTGTTTCTCCTCAGTTTGAGTCATACCACATCAACAAATGGAGAGCTTTACTTTATCCATATCATTAAGGTTGGTTCTCCTCTGATGAGGTAGCTCTTTGCCAGTTGTATTTTGAGTGCCTTCCAACCTCAGGGACTCATCTTCTTGCAACATATAAGACAATGTTTTGGAGCTATTCATAAAGTTTCCCAATATTGTATCAGGCAGTGTTTCTCTGCTATTCATACGGTTTTCACTAGACAATTCTTTGAGAAGTAGATGGCCTCTTCATTCTTCCTTGTCTGTCTCAGTCTGTTAGCTGCATTGAAACCTGTGCACCATGTGCAGCCCTGCTGGCATTTGAAACACCAGTGGGACAGCCTCAAGTCTCATAGCAACACAAAAGCCACCACAGTATGACAAAGTGACAGACAAGTTTGTCTCCCTTAGCTGTTCGAAACCCCTCTGCCATTCCCTGGCTATCCCGCCTGTCTCCCTCTGCTTTCTTGGATCCTGCCACCTTGTTATCCCCAGCTTTCCCTCCTTCGAGCCTCTTTGGTGGGGCCTCTCTCCCTTCTCTTACCTGGATCCTGCCACCTTGTTGTCCCTGGCAGGTCTTTGGAGATATGAATTCAAAATTTGAATCAGATATGTTTTATGTGGACCACTGAGAAATATTATGGTATAAATTAAAATAATCTTTTAATTCCAAATGAAATTTCTATCTCCTCATTTTCCCCTGACTATGATTGAGTATTAGGAGCTCTGGTAGCATAGTGGCTAAGGCACTTGACTGCTAAACAGAAGGCTGGTGGTTCAAACCCACCAGCCACTCCTCAGAAGGAAGA
>NW_006921938.1:3445340-3449647 GCF_000298275.1 Orycteropus afer afer
CCTATGTTCTCTTTTTTGACCATCTTACAAACATTCAGGTAGAAAAGGCACAATTACTAAGAAATCAAAAATATAAGTTACTATCACATGTGTTTATCTGTCTCCTGAAAATTTGAGTTACTATTATAAAACAGTGAATGGATAATGTCAATTCCAGTACAGAGTGAAGGAGGGGAAGTTTAGGTGTAAAATCTTTCTACTTATATGTTTAAATGCATATATTTATTTAAGAACAAGGACGCCAATGAAAAGGTTGTAAATTATAGACAAACATCACCTTCTATTTTGCTCTTTTAATCATGCCATGTAAACATGAATTGTTTTACTAGTTTAATTTTTAAGGTGTCTTACAAAATTTGTGTAACTTAAGTTTAGAGATAATCTCCTTAAGACCTATTTTCAGATTTAGACAAAAACAAATACTCTGTATGGACTGCAAAATGACATTTATTTAAAATACTATTTCAAAACTAGTATAGTGATCTCAGTTTATATAGTAAAAAAACTTCAAATTTTCTCAAATACACATCAGAAATAATGGTCTTTTGAAAGTTTATTTATTTACATTTTAAGTATTCAAATAAATAAAATAAATATGTTTGTAATATCTTGAAAACTACATTTAAACAATGATTGTTTTCCATAAAACAATTGCTGCTAAGCACTCATCTACTAACCAAAGGATTCAAGTTTCAAACCCACCCATGCTCTCCCTGTCCATCATGTGAGCCATGCTTCTGCAAGCACTGAGTACTTCCTACCAGATTAGGCAGAGTGCACTTCCATGATCCTAAAGCTGGTCATCCACCCCTGCCCTCCAGCTGGGCAGAAACAACCCCACTTCTGTTTCTTAGTTCAACCTCCACCTCCACTGCACCCACTACCATACTTACTCAGCTAGGGGAATTGCCTGCTCTGGCAACACTAGACCTAAAACAGACAGAAGTCAATGCCCGCCCAACTCACCCACAGCCTCCCCACACAACCAAAGAACAAAGATCCATATTCAAACTCCTATAGCTGCCCCACCCACCAGGAGACAAATGTTAAGTGTTCTAGTACTGCCAGACTAGCAACCAGTGCAAAAATCCCACGTACCTCACCTGTCTAGATATATCAAAACAAAACAAACCCACCCAGCTGCTCTGTGGGAAAAAACTTGGAGATTTGCTCCCATAAAGATTGAGGTTTAGAAAATCATATGGGTCAGTCCTATTCTGTTACAGTGAGTTGCTGCGTGGAAAATTGCCTGACGGGACACAACAACATGGGTAAAAGAATATATAAAATATTAGCAAATAAGAAGAAGAGTACGCAAAGTTATGATTAATAAATAGATTTAAGATAGAATTATATATGGAAAAGAGGAAAAACAATTTGTTGAATTTTCTTTGGTTTCCTTCTGGGAATGGTCAAGTCTCTCTCTCTTTTTTTTTTTTTTTTTTTTTATATCTTGTTCAGACAAGACACTGTCCCAAGAAACTGTTGATGTAGAGAAAAATATTTTGAATCTTCTTGCCTACTTGCTTCTATTTGGGTTTGGCACCAAAGGGAATGGGCCAGCTAGGAGAATATAAAATTTTCCCTCTCTCTGCTCTTTTACATCTAGTGGTTGTAAGAAATCCCTAACCTGCCTTTATCAATATTATCCCTGATATTTGTGCCTTTATTTACATTATTTTTAATATCTGTGAGAAGCAATATTATTACCTTTTTTTTTTCTCTATGAATAAAAAAATACAGAATGTCATGTTTTAAAAGGACATTAATTCTTACTTGGCTTCAGGAACTACACTATTTTTTCCAAATATTGAAAATAATACTTCTAAACACATTGAAAACAATTTTTGTGAAGTAAACTAATATGTTTCATTTCTCTCACCATGTTATGATCAATTGTGTTGAATTCTGATCCCCCCGCCCTTTTTGCCTATTTCCTCTCCCAAGTTGTGTAGTGACTAAGGCACTTGACTGCTAACCAGAAGGCTGGCAGTTCAAACCCATCAGCACTCCTCAGAAGGAAGATGGGGCAATTTAATTCCATAGTGATCCAAGGAGGAATCTCTATGTGTTGGTTCAGACTCGATGGCACATAACAGCAACAACAACAACTCTCAAGTTAACGAGGCAAAAAATAAATTAGTTTATTTAAATGATTTATTATTATTGCTATTGAGAATATACAAAGCAGAATATACACCAACAATTTCTAAATATAGAATTCATTGACATTAATTACATTCTTCAAGTTGCTTAACCATTTTCACTTTTCTTTTCTGAATTATTCCTCCTCCATTAATTTAAACTCACTGTGCCCTAATTTCTCTACATAATATTATGAGCTGCTGTTGTCAATTTGATCCACTATAGACAGATCTGAAAAAAGCATAATGCCCAAAGCAGACATTGGCTAGTTAAGCTAAAATATTAATTGGTTTAAAGAAGACTTTAGGGGATATTTTTGATTTCAGGTTTAAAGGTTATCTCAGAGCAATAATTTTCAGGGTTGATCCAGCCAGCATTCATGGCTCTGATAAAATAGGATTTCATGAGGATTTGGAATTCTTCTTTATATTTTCTCCCTTTTTATTAATGTTCTTCTATAGAATAGATAGGAGCTCTGATGGTGTAGTGCCTAAGGCATTTGACTGCTAACCAAAAGGCTGACAGTTCAAACCCAACAGCCACTCCTCGGAAGGAAAGTTGGTTAATCTACTTCCAAAGTTTCACCACCTCAGAAACCCAAGGAGGGATAGCTATGAGTCAGATCCAACTCCACGGAGGTAAGTTTCATTTTGGTTTTTATATAATCTTTGATTGAAATATTCAGTAATGGTTGCTAGGAGCCATCCAGTTCCTCTTATGTCATGGCAAAGGGTCAGGTATTTACAGAGGCAATTATTCACACATTCTATTGCTTCCTTGCTTCTCTTTCCTCTGGTATTTTAGGTGAATATAGACCAATTGTTGTAACTTGGATGGCCATTTGCAAGCTTTCAGTAACCCAGGCACTACACTAAGAAATATGAGGTAGAAAAGAAGCACTGAACATATTAGGTCAATTAGCTGAATGTCTCATGAAATTATAACCTTAAACCTCCAAACTAAGGAATGAAATCCCATTATATCCTTGGATGTACATAAGCTAACTCAGCAATTACTCCTTTTTGTTTTTGTTGTTGTTGTTAAGATTGTAAATATATCACACAACTTTTGCCAGTTTAACCTTTTAAAGTTGTACACCTTAATGACACTGATTGCATTGATTGGCTGTGCAATCTTGCTATTAATCAACAAGAGTTTTCAGTCACTGTAAACCTAAACTCAGTACTCCATAAGCAACAGACTTATGGAATACAATTATTTTTATTTTTTATAAAAGGGATAGAATTTCAAATTATTAATTTCTTGATATTATTTTCCTCTTAAATGATGTTCTATATTCTTTCACCAACTAATCTGAGTTATGAGGGCAATCACAACAGGGTAAGTTATATGTAGATAAATGACATAGAAGGAAAGACATGGTCATTTGACTCATTCATGACTGGCCCAAAACATGTGGGAAGATGAATGTTAAATTGTTTTATAACAGAGAATAAAATAGAATTGGGCATCTGTACTTGAAAACAAGGAAAATGTTTGAATAAATGCTTCCCTTGGCATTGAAGTAATATTGAAAACCAAAACAGAAAACCTATTGCCATGGAGTCAATTCTGACTCTTACCAACCCTATAAGGCAGAGTAGAATTGCTCTATAGGGTTTCCAATACGTTAAATCTTTACAGAAGCAGACTACCTCATCTTCCTCCCTTGGATTGGCTTATGAGAACCACTGACCTTTTGATTAGCAGCCAAATTATTTAACTACAGTGCCACTAGAGCTCCTTTTAAGTAGTATTGAAGGACCCAGAATATCTTAAATGCACCCAGAAAATTTAATGGATACATTAGTATTCATACTTACATAACGAAGGTCTGACTGGAGTGATTTTATAGGCTGTCTCTCTGGCAAAGGAAAATGACCAAGTCCTTGAAGGTGGTCTGGTAATGAACTATGAGAAATAATGAATTTATAACCAGGCCAATTTTAGACTGTGCCAACAAGGAAAACAATGTGTCCAAGTCATTAATAGTGAATGATAACATTACAATCAACCTGAAAGAAGAAAACATACACTCTACAAATCTGAAATATGTAACAGAGATCAACTGAATACCAATACCTAGGTACACAAGAATTATTGTCACAGAGAACATAGAGTCAACATTGAACTCCAGGATGCACGTAATAGCAGAGATTTTG
>NW_006921938.1:3450212-3451926 GCF_000298275.1 Orycteropus afer afer
CAGGCATTGTTTCGTTGTTGTACATAGGGTCACTATGAGTCAGAGCTGACTTGACAGCATTAACAACAACAGCAACTAAAACATCCCTATCACCAGCATAGATGCATCCCTATTTCATAAGATTTAGAAAGAAATGTCAAAGACTGAATTATTTTAAAGAAACTACAATACAGTGAAAGCTGTGAGAGCTAGAACTTGATGAGACTGCCTTGTTTTTCTGGGTTCACCAAATTTTCAGCCTTTGACAGGGTGCAGTATTACTACTTTTCTATTGGTCTTTATGAGTGAAAAATAATTGAGTTTTCCTTCTCTAACAGTTTTCTGTCTTATAGAGTTTCTGGCTTTCACAAGTTGTACTGTATTTAAGAAGATTACTGCTTAACCTCCATAGTATTTATTTTTGATAAATTAATATTCTCTCTCATTCACCTATCTCTATGGCAGGTATTGACTCATTTCAATCAATTAAACCATGTATATAAACCGGTGGACTTGAAAATTTTTATGTATACTTGTTACCTTATCTCTAAACAAATGAAAAGGCAAAAAAATACCAATAGTTTAGTAAGTATTTTATGTGTTCTCTGCAAAGGAGTTCTTGTGGTGCAGTGATTAAAGAATTTGGCTGCTAACCCAAAGATTGGCAGTTCAAACTAACCAGCTGCTCCATGGGAAAAATATGAAACAATCGGCTTCCATAGTGATTTACAGACTGGGAAACCCTGTGGAGCAGTTATACTGTTTCCTAGTGTGTCTCTGAGTGAGAATTAACCTGAGGGCAGTGACTTGCTTTTTCTTTTTCTTTTCTTTCTTTCCTTTTTTTTTTTTTTTTGAAACTTCTGCAAACATACACACTTCCATTTTCCAACTATTGGTATCTTATTTTTTTCCAAATATGAGCTGGATTTTATATGCTGCATGACACAATTGAATTATAATTTCTTCTCACTTACCTAGAAATTTGTTCCCTGATATCACCCTAAATTTCTTGGTCTCAATTCCATATTCATCTTTTAGAAATATATACACTGGTAGTACAATACTATACAAATGCTATCAAGTCAATTCTGACTCATAATGAGCCTATAGGACAAAGTAGAACAGCCTCATAGAGTATCCAAGGCAAAAAATCTTTACAGAAGCAGACTGCTGCCTCTTTCCACTGTAGAGAGACTAATGGATTCAATCTATTTACAATTAGGTTACCAGTCAAGCACTTAACCACTGTATTACCAGGGCTTCTAACTCATTTCAACTCATTCTATTACCATGTAAAAATTATAATAATTTTAAATTCTTACTATTAGCTTTACCATTTTGTGCATTTTTATATTTATGGTCTTATCCCATGCTTATTAAAAGGTTCCTGTGTGATGTGTATTCTCTACTGAACATTCACATGAGGAGAGATACTATGTACTGTATCCTTTATGAGATAGTATTTCCAGAAGCCCTATTATGGATTAAATTATGTCCTCTAAAAATAAGTGTTGTAGATCCTAACACCTACACACACAAATATAACCACATCTGTAAATAGGATTTTTTGTTATGTTAATGAGTCTATCAGTGTAGGGTGTGTCTTGAACCAATCAATTTTGAGATATGAAAGGAGCAGCTTAGGCATTGAAACGAGTAAGTACAAATAGGGACAGACTGATAATGGGAGATTATCAAGATATGAAGGAACAGAAGCTAAAAAGAGCCAAGGACC
>NW_006921938.1:3453906-3458117 GCF_000298275.1 Orycteropus afer afer
ATCTCACAGGAACCTTATTATGTACAACAGAACAAAACACTGCCTGGTACTGTTCCAGCCTCACAATTCCTACTATACCTGAGCCCATTACTGCAGCTACCATGTCAATTCATCTTGTTGAGGGACTTCCCCTCTTTCATTGACCCTCCACCTTACCAAGCATGACATTCTTCTCCAGAGAATGGACCCTTCTGACAACATGACAAAAGTAGGTGAGATGAAGACTGGCCATTCTTGCTTTCAAGGAGCATTCTGGCTGCACTTCTTCCAGTGAAGTAGATGATTCTATTTTGTAATGACTTGTTAAAACTCCGGGAGCTCTGGTAGCATAGTGGCTAAGACACTTGCTGCAGCAAAGTCCATTATACAAACACTCCAGCATAACAGCATTTCTACTTCTCCCTACCCTTCTCAGAGAGCCCAGTAGCTATCTAAACCAAACATCCCTGAGAACCCACTCACCTCTTCCTTTCCCTGACAGCTCTGTTAATAGTCATTCTCAGAGTTAGGGGCCCACATCCTGCCAACAGAAATTCTCAGAATTGAGGACCCTCACTCCAGATTGTGTGTTTCCGTTCTGATAATAAGCTGAACACCAATCTTCCTTAAAATAGTACACTAACCATTAATCTTCCCTAAACAATAACTTGGCAATTTATCTCGCTTCTGTAACATGCTTGCTTGCCTTCTTGCAGTCCTAAACTATATAAACCTGCCTGAAATCAGGTTCGGGGCAGCAGTTGAGGAGAATGCATAAGTTTCCTGCAGCCCAGCTATAGCTGAATAAAGACTCTTACAAATTCTGGACATTATACTGGTCATCAATTTCTTCTGAACTCACAACACCAGGACAGATTTGTTAGTTCTTTTAGCAGTTCTTTTAGTACTTTCAGCATTTTTCATCAACACCAGAACTCAAAAACATCAAGTCTCTTTTGGTCTTCCTTATCCAGCTCTAACTACATGATATTTCATATCTGCTATTTTAAAATATCTTGATTATACTTTTGCTAGATATGAGTTCTTTTTGCATATCAATTCCATGATATAATCTCCATTATTTGAACATTGGTATTTTAATCTTTTAACTCTTGTCTACCTTGAATTTCTTTATTGATACTTCTAGGAATTTTCCATGACCTGAAGTTCCAATTCATTACTACATTTTTCTACCCAACTTATTCCCTGAGTTCTTTATTTCAATAACCTGCATTTTATCTTTTTATTCAATTATACTTTATAATCACTTAAATCTAATGTTATCTTCAAAGGAATTAAAATGAATATATATATATTTTTCTTAGATCTGTAAATTTTATTTTCTTAACTTTTTACTTTATTTAAGGTTGATTATACTCTTCAGGTGCATTTTTGGTTGTTCCACAAAGCATTGCATTCTACTAGGTGATGAGATATGTTGGGATAATAAAATATATACCTCATTGGGAAAAAGGATCTTTGCTACAGATTTTGAGTTGAGAAAATCATCCAAAATTATCCAAGTTGGCCTTAAATTCAATGACAAGTGGATTAATAAGAGAAAGACAGAGTGAAATTTGACATATACAGAAGAGGAGAAAACACAGATACATAGAGTAACAAGAAAACAAACAAAGAACCAAACACTGTCATTGAGTCATTTCCCACTCATAGCAATCCCTACTTGAGTTTCTGATGTGGTATCTCTATGGGAGTAGATTTTCCAATCTTCCTTCTGAGGAGTGGCAGATTTGAACTACCAGCCTTCTGGTTAGCAGTCAAATGCCTTAGGAACTACACTACCCTAAAGGAGCAGACTATGCAAAGATAAAGGAGAGAAGTGTGGTCAAAAACTAAAGCAATCACCAGAAATTGGAAGAGCAAAAGAAGAGATACTTCCCTAGATCCCAGGAGTGAATGAAACTCTATTGATATATTGATTTTAGAGTTCTGGCTTACAGAACCATGAAAAAATAATTTATACTGTTTATAACTGCACAATTTGTTGTCCTTTGTTAAAGAAGCTACATAAAATGAATACATATTATTTGAGACATTAGATTAATCTTATGTAACCAGCATTAAAATTTTCACTGTAAATTCTATTTTGTTTCAGAAGCCATATCACTCAGGGACCTCTCAATTTCTTCACACTGAGCAAACTATTTGGCTAAAGTTTTTCTCCATTCGCAAACAACTAACCCAAAACATGGAATAGGTTTAGGAACTTAGGTAAACTTGCATTTATCCAATACAGGATATTAATTATCCTTGTATCAACCCAAGGAGCCCTGAAGGAATAGTGGTTAAGGATTTGGCTGACAATATAAAGGCTAATGTATGAATCCATCAGTAGCTCATCAGAAGAGACCTGGTGATCTGCTTCCAGAATGATTATGGTCTAGGAAATCCTATGTGGCTGTTCTACTCTGTCACTTTGTGTTGTTTATAGTCAAAATGAACTTGATGGCACAAAAAAAAAAAAAAAAAAAAACAATATTATTAACACATTTCCCTGGGCTAACAACATTGCTGTTATTATTATTATTATTAAACTGAATATAGCTGAAAAATAAATTGCATGGAGTAAACAGAAAGAGAATAAATGCAAGAACAGAAAATAATGCTTTTATCTGTGTTTTCCATTCTTTGTCTACTGTGTCGTGGTACTCTCTATTGCTAACCCTCATCCCTCCCACTGCCACATACACAAATATCTACAGAAAAAGTGAAAGAGCTTACCATAAGACAACTGCTAACACATAAAGAAGCACTCTTTGGATATATTCCCTCAAGATTATTTTGGGAGTTTTGATTATACTTAAAACTTTGAAACTCATCTTTTAAAACAAAAATTAGAACCATATCTCATGAGAAGGATCAAAAAAATAAAATTTATTTACAATAGCAAGGCAATCCTTATGCTAATCAGATTTTAGTGGTTAAAAAAAGAAAAAAAAAGAAAAAATCTCCAAGTGTCATTGATTGTTAATATTGAGAATATTATGTGTATTTAACACATTTTCTCAAGCAATTAGAATAGGTTCGTTATTTTAAAGTATCAAATTATTGAATTTACATGTATATGACATGGGAGTTCACATTTTAAAGGAAATATATACAATTGGAACTTCAAATTATTGTTAAAAATAAACATAGATGTATCAAATAATTATTTATTTAAACATTTATTAAAAAATTAACAAGAGTTACTCTATCGACTAGAAAAAAGTATTCATGATAACAGCAAAACTCCTTATGTAATAGTGAATAAGAGAATAAATATATTAAGGTATAATATTTTAATGGTCCAAAATTTGAAAGAGAAAATAATCCCAAAATAAAGACCAATGCAACTTTAAGGGAATCGGTTGCAACTTTAAGGGTTTTCTACAATGTATAACATTAAAATGAATTTGTAAACACCATGACCCAAGGTAGCAAGTCAAAGGTACTTAGAGCTACTGAATCCAATATTTCAGTAGTATATGAAAGCTTTTTTTTCTTCTTAACAACAAAAACAGATTAATCGAAAGAAAATCACATTAAGAAACCAAGATTATCTCTCAGATTTTTGTTATACATACGAATTTTAAATTATTTCAGATGACATAACATCTTTATACTTAATTGTCATTATTTGAATATTTAATAGCACAAAATATGACAACTTGAAAATATAACTATAAAACAGACATATATCTAGTTAATTTCTAAATATCAATTTTACCCATTAAAATTATTTTAATAAAATTTCAATTTTTCAAATATGTAATTTAATGCATTCATTATTATAAAATTTATACTGAGTTTGAGGTAAATGGAAGTAAATACATTATTTATACACCATCTCAGTGAAATGGGTAAAACATTTTAAAAAAACAATCATTTAAAGTCACTAGAGATACTTTAAAGGTGAATAATAAATGATGATACATGCATTTGAGAAAATCAACTAGAGCTTGGTAAGATGTGCTATGCTAGGATCTTTGGTATTTGAACCAAGAGACTCACTCTCCCTTCTTTTTTCTGGAATTCCTATTCTTCCGAAGTAATCAATCATTTCCCATGATTCACACAGTCAAAAGCCTTTGCATAGTCAATAAACACAGGTAAACATCTTTCAGGTATACTTTGATTACAGCTAAGGTCAGCCCCAGGGTTACAGGTGAGGAGAGACAACTCAGGGATGCCTGAAGTAGCAAGCGGGAAGAGCAGGAGAAAGGGGATTA
>NW_006921938.1:3460969-3461966 GCF_000298275.1 Orycteropus afer afer
GATACTGCCTCGGAAACCCAAGGAAGGACTGCCATGAGTTGTGTCCTACTCAACGGCACATAACAACAACAACAACAACACTCCTACAACCATGTTTGAATTATCTCCAGGAAAATTTTACTTGTATATGATATTAATGATACTTTTCAATAATTTCACATTATTTTATATCATCTTCCTTTGAAATTGGCAGAAGTATGGATGTCTTCTAATTCATTAGCTAGGTAGCTATCTTCCAAATTTCCTGGCATAGATGAATAAGCAACTCCACACTTGCTTCTGTTTGTTAAAACATCTCTATGGTTATTCCATAAATTCAAAACATCATAAAATAAAAAGTGTTGGCAGGGATGTAGATTATAAAATGGGAATATAAAATGGTTTAGACACTTTGGAAAAGAGCCTGGCAATTCCTCAAAATGTTGAATATAAAGGTAACATATAATCTAGCATTTTCATTCATAGCTATATATGCAGTAGAAAGAAAAATATAAGTCCTCATAAAAACTGTACACAAGAGTTTATGGCAAAACTGTTTGCTCATCTTTCTTTGGAATGGGAACAAATATAGAACTCTTTCAATCAGTTGGTCAGGTAATTATTGTTCAAATTTCTTGACATAGATGGGCAAGCATACCTTAAGTTACATTTGTCAAATCATCTTAACGATATTATGTCAAATCCCAGAATCTTGTTTTTCACCAATCCCTTCATTGCAGCTTGAACTTCTTCATTCAGTACCAGTAGGTTTCCATCATTCTTTTGTTTTGTTCCCCCTATAGAATACTTCAGTAATGCAACTAGAGGCTTGAAATTTCTGTCCGTTTCTTTCCGCTGAAGAGAAAATTATCACATTCTTCTCTTTTGGTTTTCTAACTCCAAGCCTTTGCAAATTTCAACCTTGTATTCTCTAGCTGTCATTGGAAATATTTTGTTCAGTTCTTTTACTTCATTATTTATTCTCTTCACTTTACTCTGTTCTTTTTTTTTTTTTTTG
>NW_006921938.1:3462629-3465701 GCF_000298275.1 Orycteropus afer afer
TCATGTGGGATGTACTCGAGGTTATATTTTGATTCTCATTACTTTGATTTTCTTGAGCTTCAACCTGAACTTGCACATAAGCAATTAATGGTGTATTCTGATGTCAGCCCTTGACTTTTTCTTGTTTGGTGATATTGACCTTTTCCATCATCTTTTTCCTCAGATATAGACTTGATTTCAGTGTAATTTATCCAATGAGGTTCACATGTACAGTCATTTAGTTATGTCCTTAGGAACAAAAAAAATAATAACATTGGTTTTTCAGATTTCTCTTAGACAATCTATGGCATCATTCTTATCTTAAGGCCATATTTCCCAACCACTGATCCATTTTCTTTGTTCCCAATTTTCACATTACAATCATTAGTAATTGTCAATGCATCTTGATTCTACTTTCATTCAATTTCAGACTGTCACAAGCTATAATAATTTCAGTTTCTTTATTTTTGGTGTTCATGGTTGTAACATAAATTTGATTAGTAGTCATATTATCTGATTTTCCTATAGCCATATAAATATTAACCTCTCATTGTGATATTGTAAGTTCAGATGGACCTCAAAATATTCTTTTTAACAATAAATGCAATGCCATTCCCCTTCAATTTGTTATTCCTCACATAGTATCCACATGATTGTCAAAGTCAAAATGGCCAATACCAGTCTATTTCAGCACTAATGCCTACTGTATCAATTTTCAAGTGTTCCATATCAATTTTAATAACATCCAGCATTCTTTGACTTATCCACTCTGATTACTAATGGATGTTTGCAGCTATTACTCCTCATTTTGAGTCATGCCATAGTAGCAAATAAAGGTCCAAAAAGCTTTCCTCCACCTGCATCATTAAGGAAGTCTCTATTTTGAGAAGACAGTTTTCCCAGTCACATATTGAGTGTCTACAAACCACAGGTGCTCATTTTCCAGCACTGTATAGGACAATATCTAGTTCTTATACAAAGTTTTCCATTGGCTAGTTTTCAGTAGCAAACAGTCATGTCTTTCTTCCTAGTCTATCTTAGTAAGGAAGCTCCATGGATATCTGTCCACTATGAGTGACCTTATGGTATCTGAAATATTGGTGACATAATATCCAGCATCATAGACACCCCCAAACCACCTCAGTATGACACTCATAGATGGGTGACAGAATTACCTTTGTTGTTGTTGTTGTTGTTTGCCATCGAGTAGGCCCCGACTCATAGCGACCCCTCCTTGGGTTTCTGAGGCAGTATCACTATGGAAGTAGGAATGCCCAACCTTCCTTCCGGAATTACCTTTAAGGCTTAAATATTCAGATACATAAGTGTGTATATACACATATATAAACAAACTTAGTCCTTGGAATCCAAGTTAAAATATTTTCCCATATACACATGCACATGTGCCTATGCATACACATATATATGTGCACATATTCATACACATACTGTATGTAAAAGAATAGCATCTGAAACAATTTTAAAAATAATAATTTATTTTAGTTTTTGTTGTTTTTCAGAATATACATAGAAGAACATATACCAATTCAATAATTTCTCCATGTCCAATTTAGAGTCATTGATTGCTTTCTTAAAATTGTATAAACTTTCACATTCTTCTTTTCTGAATTGTCCCTCCTTTACTAACATAAACTCTTAGCCCTCTAAATTTATTATCTATTTAAAGTTATCAGTTTGATCTCATATAGATAGTTCTTAAAAAGAGTACAGTGCTCAAGGCATACTTTTTTAAAAAACTTACTGCGGTAGAGCAGATTCCTACTCATAGTGACCTCTCCTTGTGTTTCCAAAGCAATACCTCCTTCCGAGGAGTGGCTGACAGGTTTGAACTGTCATCCTTCTGGTTTGCAGTCAAATGCCTTAGTAAATATGCCAACAGAGCCCTGTTTGGTCTTAGAAGACTTCAGGGTCTATTTTTGGCTTAAACTTTAAGGTTTAAAGGTTATTTCAAGGCAATAATCTCAGGTAGTCATCTAGTCTCCATGGCTCCATAAAATCTGCATTGAATGATAATTTGAAATTTTTCTCTGAATTTTCTCTTTTGATTAGGATTCTTCTATAAAATCTAGAATCAAAACTTTCCGTGAAGGTAAGATGATAGCCTGGGACCAGCCTGTTTTGCTGATCTCATCCTTATGGAGGCAAGCAGCCTTACATTCTATTTTGTCTTCTTGCTCCTGGATTTCCTCCTTCCTCTGTTCTTCCAGGTGAGTGAAGAAACTTTATAGAAGAAATATTGAAAGACTCTTTCCATGCAGGGGGGGAAATAATAAAGTTACAAATATAGATTGCAAAATAAATCTAACTGTAAATAAAATATGAATTTACAGTTTAATCTCAACAAAGGTTAGCAAAACATGTTACAATGTCAAGAAAATTAATGTTTGAATTTATGATATAAAATGTCAGTTTGATTTTAGATAAAATAAATTGTGGGAAAAAGAAAAACAAACAAAACAACTGACCAAGAAGTGACAGATTGTGGTTTGAGTCTTGGGGCTGCTGCTATCTGACTTTGTAACTTCAATTTAGATCTAAAAATTCACTGTTATTAATTAGCTTTTGGAATTTTTGTACTTTTATGTTAATTTTGATTTTCTACATTGTTAATAATTACATTGTTATTTTCTCTGTTTACCACTTAGGATCAAATTTAATTTTTAAAAATAAACAATTTTAATTTAGTTCATTCACTACTATGTAGTTTATTAAGTAGGTGTATCAGCAAATATAACAAAAACATAAGTCCATAATATACAATATAATACAAAAAAATGCATCCTTGGTTTTTAAAATAGAAGCATGAGAAAAAACAATAAATGCTTACATTTAGGAAAACTTTTCACAAATGAGAGCAATTGTGTATTTTAAAATATGATTAAATTGTAAAATGATAAGGTACTTAACTAGACTTAATTTAGACAAAACTAAAAATCTCACTGATAAGGAATTCAAAAGAATTATATTTAGGTATCTTAAAAGGATTGAGAGACAGATCAAGGAAAACTGACAAAATTAAGGAAAATACAGACAAAACTCTGGAACAATTTCAGAAGAAAATACAAGAACAAA
>NW_006921938.1:3466946-3468238 GCF_000298275.1 Orycteropus afer afer
CTTCCTTCCGAGGAGTGGCTGGTGGGTAATTCATATGTGTTGATAATTCACTGAATGCTAATGGATTAATGCACCACTTCAGAGACAGAGAGTTGCAGACTTGACAAGAAAGCATAATCCGTCGATATGCTACATATAAGAGACACACCTAAGAGAGAGAGAGAGAGAGACAGAAATAAACTAAAAATCAAAGGTTGGAAAAAGATATATCAAACAAATGGCAACCAAAAAAGGAACAGGAGTGGCAACACCAATTTCTGACCAAATTGACTTTAAAAGAAAAACCACTATATGAGACAAGGAAGGACATTATATAATGATCAAAGGATTAATTGAACAATAAGATATAGCCATAATAAATATCTATGGACATAGAGAAAAAGCACCAAAATACATAAATGAGATTTCAACAGATTTAAAATGGCACACAGATGACTCCACAGTCATAGTAGGAGATTTTAAAATACCATTTTCATGAAAGATAGAACAACTGTGAAGAAACATCAAAGATGCAAAAGAACTAAAAAATGCAACCAACCAACTTGACCTCAGAGACATGTACAGAGAACTTCACCCAACAACAGCACAATATGCATTTGGCAGTACACATGAAAGATTCCCCATGACAGGCCATATGCTAGGCCACAAAGCAAGACTTAACAAATTTTAAAAAATTGAAATACTGCAAAGCATCTTCTCAGATTACAATGCTATCAAATTATAAATCAACAATAGGAAGATCAACGGAAAAGGGTAAATGCATGGATACTGAGCAACACCCTCCTTAAGAAAGACTGGGGAAGAGAAGAAATAAAAAATGAAATTCAAAGATTCCTTGAATCAAACAAGAATGAAAACACAACATAACAAAATCTTTGAGACACAGCAAAAGCAGTGATCAGAGGCTAATTTACAGCAATAAATGCACACATCAAAAAAAAAGAAAGAGCCAAAATCAACACTTTAAATGAACATCTCCAACAATTAGAAAAAGAACAAGAAGAAAAGCCTACAGTCACCAGAAGAAAGGAAATAATAAAAGATTCAAACAGAATTAAATGAAACAGAAAATAGAAAGACAATATGAAAAATCAACAAGACTAGAAGTTGGTTTTTTAAGAAGATGAATAAAATTGACAAACCACCAGCAGAATTAACAAAGGCAAAGAGGGAGAAAATACAAAAAATATGAATAAGAAATAAAATGGGCAACATCACAACAGAACCAACTGAAATAAAAAGGATAATATCAGGATACTATGAAGAACTGTACTCCAACAAATTTGAAAATC
>NW_006921938.1:3472536-3479817 GCF_000298275.1 Orycteropus afer afer
TGGAACCACTGAAACTATGTCCCCTAGTTGCCTTTCAAACCTGGAATTGAACTCAGTCCTGTGGCTTCCAGCCAAACAAAAGTCAGGCACATTAACTGAACATTTGCATTAGGTAGATACACTCCTTGGAGACATCAATCATGGGTTAATAGAAGGGCTGTGCATGGACAGGGAGACAGCTCAGGAGGCAGGAGTGCATGGGAGGGAAGGACACAGGGAATCTATGGTCAGGAAGTGAGAGGAGAACTGTTGTATTATGGGAAATTGCAGTCAATGACATGAGACAAAGTGTATGTGAGCTGTTATATGGAGAGTGAATTTGCTCTGTAAACTTTCATCAAAATCACAATAAAAATTAAAATAAAAAAAAAAGGATAGTGAGGAAACACTGTCTGATATAGTACCAGAAGTTGAGACCCTCAGGTCAGAAAGCACGCAAAATAAAACTGGGCAAGTGCTGCCTCCTCAATGTAGAGTCAACCTTAATGATTTGGAAGGAATAAAGCTTTTAAGACCTCCATTTGCTGATTGAGCATGACTTAAAGTGGAAAGAAACAGCTGAAAACTTCCATTAATAATCAAAGCATGGAATGTACGAAGTATGAATCTAATAAAATTGAAAGTTGTCTGAAATGTAATGCATAATGATTAATATGCCAGGCATTACTGAGGTGAAATGGACTTGTTTTAGCCATTTTGAATAGGACAATCGTATTATCTACTATGTTGGGAATGAGAAATTGAAGAGGAATGGTGTAGCATTGATCTTCACAAAATATGTTTCAAGATCTGTCCTGAAGTTCAATTCTGTCAGTGACAGGATAATATCCATACACCTACAAGGAAGACCAGTTAATACTACTATTATTCAAATTTACACACCAACAGCCAAAGTCAAAGACAAGGAAATTAAAGCTTTTTACCAACTTCTGCATTCTGAAATTGACCAAGTATGCAATTAAGATGTATAGATTATTACTGGTGATTGGAATGTTAAAATTGGAAACAAAGAACATTCACTAATAATTAGAAAGCATGGCCTTGATGATAGAAATGATGTTGGAGAACACATTATAGAATTTTGCAAGACCAAAGATTTACGCATTGAGTTTAACAACATAAATGGTTACTATATACATGGACTTTACCAGTTGGAATACACAAGAATCAGATCAATTTCATCTGTAGAAAGAGGCAATGGAGAACCTCAACATCATCAATCAAAACAAGGCCAGGAGCTGAGTACGGAACCCATCTTCAATTTGAATGCAAGTTCAAGTTGAAGCTGAAGAAAATTAAAAGAACTCTGCAAGAGCCAAAATATGACCTTGAGTATATCCCACCTGAAATTAGAGATCGTCTAAAGAACAGATTTGACACATTGAACAGCAGTGACCAAAAGCCAGACTAATTGTCGAATGACATCAAGAACATCATGAAGAAAGCAAAAGATCATTTAAAAGACAGGAAAGGAAGAAAAGACCAAACGGATGCCAGAAGCAACTGAAAGTTGCTCTTGAACAGAGGGTAGCTAAAGCAAATGGAAGAAATGACAAGATAAAAGAGCTGAAGAGATTTCAAAGAGCAGCTTGAGAAGATTAAATAAATTATTATAATTAATTGTGAGAAGACTTGGAGTTAGAAAATCAAAACGGAATAACATGCTCAGCATTTCTCAATATGAAAGACCTGAAGAAAAAAGTCAAGCCTCGTTGCAATATTGAAAGATTCTATGGGCAAAATATTGAACAAGGAAGCATCAAAAGAAGGTGGAGGGAATACACAGAGTCACTGTGGAAAAAAAGAATGATTGATGTTCATCTATTTCAAGAAGATGGGATTGACACGGGCTGCAATGATGAGCTCAGGTATAGCAAGGATTGTGAGGATGGCACAGGACCGGGCAGTGTTTCGTTCTGTTGTACACAGCGTCATTATGAATCAGAGATAACTTGATGGCACCTGACAACAACAACATCATGGACTGCAGAAGAATGACTAAATCTGTTCTGAAAAAGTGCAGTCATAATGCTCCTTGGAAAAGAGAATGGCCAGACTTCATCTCAGATACTTTGGTCATGTCGTTGGAAGGGACCAGTCCTTAGAGAAGAATATCATGTTTGGTAAGGCATAGGGGTCAGTGAAAAAGGGGAAGGCCCTCAATTAAATGAATTGACACAGTGGCTAAAATGATGAGCTCAGGTATAGCAAGGATTGGGAGGCTGTTGCAGGACCAGGCAGTGTTTGGTTCTGTTCTACATAGGGTCATCATGAATTGGAGCAGAAATGACTGGCACTTAACAACAGGAAAAATAAAATATATTTTAACCATTTTGGTTTAACCTAGTGTTGTAATTATTCTGACATGTTGCTTATATATTTTTCCTCTTTCAAAATAAATAGAAAATATATAGTGAAATGATAAGGAATAAGGTCAGGAATATATTGATAATGAACAAAATGATAACTATTATTTGGTTTTTTAACAAGATTCTTCATTTCAGTTTCCATTTTGGAGATTTTACCACCATTTACTATGCAATGGTATTCTAAGTAGAGAGTGTTTGCATAAATATTTCACTAAAGATGTCAGAGAGTTTGCTTTGTTTCTGGAGTAGGTCATGCTTTCTTAGCTAGGAGAATGAGATTTTGAATTCTCATCTACAGGCCTATTTAAGAGAAACAAATATGTGCTGATAAGCAATATTGTATTGAAAAAAGTTCCTTCCTTTTTTAGAAAAAATGCACACATACACACACTTGTTCAGACACATATTAAAACAAAATTATATTATCTTCAACATAACTCTGATTATAGAAGATTATAGAATTATATTGCATAATTGTAGCTTCATTTAATTTGGTCAATTTTCCTGTCAAAATATACATGTCTAGTAGTGATAAAGGTTGAATACAGTGTGTGTTGACTATTATAATTTATTCTTCAATCCCATCTTTCTACTCATTAGCTAGAGTAATTAAAAAAAAAAAAAAAATTGTGATTTGGGTGAAAGTTTACAGAGCAAATTGATTTTCCATACAGCAGTTCATACATATTTTGTCTCATGACATTGACTACAATTCCCCACAATGTAACAGCTCTCTTCCCACTTCCTGCTTGTAGTTGTTTCTTCCTTGTGTCCTTCCCTCCCATGCACTCTCACCGCTGCCCCCAGCTATCTCCCTGTTCAAACACTGCTCTTCTCTTCTCCCACAATTAATCATTCCAAGGACTCTATCTACCTGATGTAACTGTTCATCCTATATGACTGTCTATTGTTTGGCTGGGAGCCACAAGGGTGAGTTCAGTTCCAGACTTGAAGGGTAACTACGGCCTAGCTAGAGTAATATTTTAAGATATTTTGCCCAGTGAAATTAAAAAAAAAAACTCAGGAGACTTTTATAAACATTTAGAAGGCTGAAGGCTTTCAGGTATAGCCAGGAATTAAGACAGAAAGCAGGATAATGTCTAAAAACATACTTTAATGATCTTATTTTACATTGAATCATTCCTCATCATCCAGAACTTGAAAACCATAAAGCCTAAGACATTTATCATTTCCCTATCTTATCTTTTCCTTCTGGATTTTATTAATCAGTTTATTTGTTGTAAAATGCTTACTCTTAGGATCAGCAAGCAATTGCCCTATAAACTGTATAAAAGTTTATCAGAAAAGTATAAGTTATCAACATAAAATAAGGGAGAGAAAGGAGAAATTTTAATCTTATTCATTTGGAAAAATGCAAATATTCACCATGGTAAATTCTTGAATAAAGCTGGATAAAACTTAAAATAGATGGGAGAAAGTGGTGAAAAATACAGAAAATGTCAGGCATTTTAAATACCAAAGTCAATATATAACACAAAAATCAAGCAAGAAAATTTATAATGCTTAAATTGGGAATAAGAGTGAACAGTATGTGCTAAACCAGTATCAATGTATTTTCAGAAATTTTAATCTTAAGAATGAGTAGAAATTATAGGAAACACACACAGGGACACACACACATACACATGACTTTCTCCTCAAAGTCCTACTATACTGAGAAGCCAATGGAGTGATGATTTCTGAGAATCAATAATAATATATATTTGTATTTTTATCCTTCCAAGTTTATAACCAATGAATTAAACAGTGAGCTATTAAAGACATGTTGGGAGATTTACATGGGTCAATAAGAAAAGATGTGGATGTCCTGTTTATATCATTCGGCACTCTGATGGGGTAGAGCATATCTGTTTACATGATTGCGGTAGTTGCACATTGCTCAGATAACCTAGACAAGAAGACAATCAGCTGGAGGAAAGAATTGACATGTAAAAAGTCAAATTTAAACTGCCAAACCAATAGTCATAGAAGGAAGGAATTTTAGATAAAATATTTATTTCTTAGAGGAAAATTAAGAAAATCCAGAGAATATCATGACATGTAAAAGAGAGTGTTTTATTCTTAATATTCAAAAAAATATCTCCCTAGTGAATTGAGGATAACTTGACTCAGTATATCACTCTAGTATTTAATTGTTTTTAAAGTGAGGAAAATATTTATGAATCATTGGATATCTCTGAAGTATAAATAATATTTTATTGCTGATAGTTAGATATTTATAACATAAAATTTCAAGTAAAATTTTCATTTTTTTTCCAGTGCCATTATTTACAAGCACCGAAAGATGGAACTTAAGACATTGTTGTTCTGGTTACCTAGTGATGCTCTGACAGGAGTACACCACAAATGGGAATGGCCTTAACAAGCAGGAGTTTATTCTTACAATTTGGAGGCTTTAAGTCCAAGTTCAAAGTGCCAGGCTCTAGGGGCTGGGTGAAAGCCCCTCAACCTTGGGGTCCAGCTCTGCCTCCTGCTCCTGGTCCACTGGAGCTAGAGGTGTTTCTTCACTCAGACAGCTGCTGGCTGCTGAGGCTGAGAAGCCCCAACGTTGACAAGTAAAAAGGCACAGTCCCAATACCAAGCTACACAGCAGGCCATTAACTTAAGTCAATTGTAAGTTCCAAGGTCGGCAGAGCATAGCAGGCTGCTGAGCAACAACATGGCTACATGCAGGGTCCAAGCACGCCATAGGCTAGAGACCATTCCCAACGATGCTTTTTATATATGGAAAGCAGACCACATACACAAAGCAGCTACTCAGCTGCTTGTGGTAGCTCCCACCATGGCGTTGATTGCCAGTCTCATCATGGGGAATAACTACCACCAGCTGCCCAGCCACTCAACCAGGCCCAGCCAAGTTGACACACAAACATAACTACCACAATTTTCTTCAGTGGTTTTGGAAAGTTGATTCCATTATAAATGTTGTTTATTCTCTGCTACTTGGGTAGAAGTACATATATGTAGGATATGTGTGTGTGTATATATCTACATCTATCTATATGAGGGATAGACAAACTGGCCTTAAAGGGTATAAATGGTTAAGCGCTTGAAGACCAACTAAAAGTTGGCAATTCAAACTCACTCAGAGGTACCTCAGAAGAAAGACCTGGTAATCTGAACTATCAGAACCTTGAATACCCTGTGGAATAAAGGTCTTCTCTGCAACACATGGGATTGCCACTAATTGAGAGTGACTCAGTGGTAATTATTTGTGTGTGTGTGTGTGTGTGTGTATTCATATATATACAGCTATAGTTTTATAGGAATATACTATTTCTTTTCAGTAAAGAAATATTTCTGTGAAATAGAAGACTAGGAAATATTTTAAAGCAGAATATAAAATATTTCCTGAGTAAGTGAAGGCTGAGTGTAGAAGAATAAAGTATTCACTGGGAATAAGAAAAGCCAAATATAGACTGGAGTATGGAATAATTATTAAAGAAATATGATTATAATTTTTAATTTTAAACAAAGAACTGGTGGTGTAGCTCTGTTTAATTGGTACATTTTTTATTTCACTTAGTAAACAAAATGTATGATTTTTCTAGCTATAAAACCTATAGTCATTTTATTGATTATAATTCATGCATATCTTAAAATTATATATTAATAAATCTTAAGTTTATATATGAATTATAGAGTTACTCAAAATGAAAGTGGTATAAAGATAGAGGGATATTTCTCACTTGTGTGCAAGAAGCACAGAAGTAGTGAATCCAGCATTTCAAATGCTGTGGTGAGAGGGGTCAAATAGTTCCAATTATGGTTCCACAGGTTCTATTTTCTACTCCCAAGGACACCTCATGGTACAAGATAATAGCTCAATATTCAGCCATTGTACTTGTACTTCAAACAGAAAAAGGAATACTAGGGAAAAAAGAAGAAGGAGGAGGAGGAGGAGAAGCACAAGTTCTTTCCCTTAAAAATACTTCTCAGAAGTAATGTTGCATGCCACCAGTCAGAATGTAACCATACGATCAATAGTGTCAATAATGGCCTTTGGGATATGCTGTCTATTCTTCATGCCCAGGCATTTAAGAATCAGATTTCTATAATTAAGGAAGACGATTTTCAAGACAATTTGAAATCTCTAAACTTAGGATAATTATTGGCTTCAAGAAAATTCCAAGTCATAGTGACCCTGTATGATGGAGTAAAACTGTCCCACAGGATTTTCAAGGTTGTAATCTTTATGGAAACAGACTGCTTCTCCTTTAGAGCAGTCAGTGGATTCAAACCTCTGTCCTTTCAGTTAGCAAGGAAGCACTTAACCAGCATTTCACCAGGGCTCCTAAATAATATCTGTATAATACTACCATTTTCCATGTTATTTATATGAGATGCTATATAAAAAGAAACATGTTAGTACATATATCACTTCACAGAACCTTCAATGACACATAATGACATAAAAATGAGGTGAATGCTCTCTTCACTATAATATAATTTATTTCTCTCAAACTCACTTTTTATGCTTCATCAATAATATGTTATGCTGCTACCAAATATGTTGTTGTTTTTTCCCCTTTTCTGTATACTTAGAAAGCATACTTAATGTTAAGTAAAAGCAAAATCACACATAAACACACGTCTAAATTGTATATTGTTCTTCAAAATTGGAAAACTGGAAATAAAGAGAAGATTCTAAAAGATAACAGAAAAAGAAGTCACTAAACAATGATTAAGGATTTAAATAAGTCAGTTAAAAAGATTTAGACATCTAATGGCATAAGTCTTATCTATAGTCATACCCATAGTCTTAAATTCATTGTGCAATGTTTTCAAATTTCTAAGGAAAAATATCAATTTTGAATTATATACCCAGAGAAACTATGAAGCAAACATAATGGTAAATCAAGACATTTTTCAGATATGTGCCTTCTCAAAT
>NW_006921938.1:3480082-3482159 GCF_000298275.1 Orycteropus afer afer
GAAATAGACAGTCAAACATACAAATAAATAACTTCTTAGAAAACAATTGCAAAGGTAATTCAATGAAGGAAAGGTAGTTTTTTCACAAATGAGACTGGAACAACTAGCTATCTATAGATTAAAAAAAGAGGAAAAAAAAAAGATTTAGCTATAGCCTTTATACTTTTTCACCAAAATTAACTCAATATGAATCATAGCACTTAATGTAAAATGCAAAACTATAAAATTTCTAAAAAAAAAAATAGAGGAGAAAATCTACCTAACTTTGAATTTGGTATTTTTTTTAGATATGATATCTAAAATATAATCCATGAAAACAATTGATAAGTTGAGTATTTGTAAAATTAAAACTACTTTTCTGAGAAATTTATTGCTAAGGAAATGAAAAGACAAACCACAAGCTAGGAGATAATATTAGGAAAAAATATATATGATAAATATTCTTTAGAAGCGAGAATGACCAGATTTCATCTCACCTATTTTGCTCATGTTGTCAGAAGGGACCATTCCTTGGAGAAGGATGTCATGTTTGGTAAAGTGGAGGGTCAACAAAAAAGGAGCAGGCCCTCAAGGAGATGGATTGACACAGTGGTTGCAATGATGGGCTCAGGTATAGCAAGGATTGTGAGTCTGGCACTGGACCAGGTAGTTTTTCATTCTGTTTACATAGGGTAGCTGTGAGTCAAAGCCAACTTGATGTCACCTAACAACAGCAACAATGCATCTGATAAACACCATGAATTCAAATAATAACAAGAACACATAAATAGTGGAAATAAGAACTAATCTGACCCAATTTACATAATTGGAAGAAGATATAACAGCCATCACAGAAAACAATATATACAGATGATAAATAAGAATATAAAAAAATGGTCAATATTCTATACCATTAGAAAATTAGAAATTAAAATATCAATGAGATACCCCTATTAATTCAAAATTGTCAATGTTATCAAAATAAGGGAGACCTGAGAAACTATCATTGCCAAGTGGTGTCTCAGAAACAAAAGTTTAGAACTAAGAAAAACTAAATAAGTCATAATCCTGAATTAATAATAATGTATCAGTATTCATTCAGTAACTGTGATAAGTGCATCATGCTTACGTAAGATGATGATAATTGGAGAAACCGAGCATGGGAAATATGGGAATTCTTTCTACTAACTTTCCAGTTTCTGTAAATGTAAATGTATGCTAAAACAAAAAGTGAATTTAAAACTCATGGTAATGGCTTCAGGACCAAGGGTAATGAATACAAGTTGAAAGAGCCTTCTAGAGATTGTTATAGAAGAATGATGGATTTTGTAGTGTAAAGCCTAAAATAAAGGCTCAATATTATGTGCTGCTTTGACATCTGGTGAGATGAGCATGCCCTTAAATGGCCTAGCTGAGAGTTTCTTTCTCCTCTATACTCCCATGAATAAGGATCCTAGTTAGATAATATTGCTTATCAAAGGGAGCAAGGACGTTCTTGCTTAAGCATGGGTTATAGGTTTCAGTCTCCTGCCAGCCCACAGAATTATTCAAAAAGACAATAACATTCTCCCACAAGAACTAATGGCACTTCACTGTCTTTATGCTACAAACTCTGCATGTCATAGCCCTGGTTATTCACTCTGCTCCTTAATGTGACTCCTGTGGGCCAGGATAATGTGTAGTATTCTCCTCAACCAAGTTGTGAGTATATGACTAATAAACTGTCAATCTCATCTGTTCAGTTATCTGTTCAGATATGGGTATCATGTGTTCAGCTATTCCCAAGATCCTAGGGAAAGAATCTCTCCCTCAGCAACTGAGTGAACAAGAAAAAAAAAAAAAAAAAAACGCACAGCAGATTGCCCAACCTTCCTTCCAAGGAGTGGCTGGTGGGTTTGAACTGCCAGCCTTCTGGTTATCAGTCAAGAGGTGATTAAAACCCAGACTTACATTTTATCCTTTTGAATTATGAAATACTAAAATACATTAGGAATGAATATAGATGCAAAAATCTTCAACAAAATCCTAGCCAATAGACTCCAACAGCATATCAAGAAAATCATTCTTCCAAGGAGTGGCTTGTAGGTTTGAACCGTCA
>NW_006921938.1:3485000-3488016 GCF_000298275.1 Orycteropus afer afer
GGTGATACTGCCTCGGAAACCCAAGGAGGGGTCGCTATGAGTCGGGGCCGACTCAACGGCACACAACAAAAACAACAACAACAAAATACATTAAGGTAGAAAGATGCTTTAAGGAGAAATTCTATAGACTGTGAAATAACATAGTATGATCAATAGTTTTCCAAGTCCTTTAAGTAACTTTATTCTAAATTCTTTAGTTTTTCAAAAAAGAATAACATCGGAAGGCTTTAAACAAGATTACTTACAGAAATTATACACATCGGGGATCCATGATGAGGGTCTATTCTTAAGTACATGGAAGTGTTACTAAGAAGTTATGAATAAAAATTTATTTTTATGATATGATATATTTATGATAGAGATAAATTGTTTAAACATTTGGATTAAGAAAATATTTAGAACAGTTACATAAATATGGGAAAATAAAAGCACAAAGAATATTTTTCTAATGCTTTTCAAATTTTCCCCACAATTTTTTAAATTTTTACTTTAGGCTCAAAAATATCCATCTTTTTAAATTTACATAATTTATGGAATATGTTGTCATAAGTAAAAAAGGTCATGTTTAATGTCATTTATATGCATTCACTTGTAAGTAGCAGCCATTAAAGCTGTAAATCTCTAGTTAAACTACTTCATAGAAATTGCCATACTTTCAACAAGTAAAGTGGTGAATGCTTTCAGAATTAATAGGTAAAAATTAATATAAAAATATCTATGCATATACAGTAGAAAGCATAGTGAATGTGGTAAGTGCATATCCACACTTTTTGTCGGACTTTTACATATTATTCTGTAATATTTTCTATTCTATTACTATGTTGTTGCTGATGTTTTGTATCATCGAGTTACCATCTACTCATCGCGACCCTATGTACAACAGAACAAAACCCTGCCTGGCTTGTGAGATTCTCAACATCCTTGGTATGTTTGAGCCAATCATTGCAGCCACTATGTGAATTCATCTCTTTGGGGATCTTCCCCTTCTTCACTGGCTCTATATTTTATCAAGCATGAAATCCTTCTCCAGGAAATCGTCCCTTCTGACAACTTGACCAAATTAGGTGAGACAAAGTCTAACCATTCTGACTTCCATGGAGCAGTATGACTGCACTTCTTTCAGAATAGATTTGTTTGTTCTTCTGGAAGTGCATGACATTTTCAATATTCTTTCCCAGCACTATAATTCAGAGGCATCAACCCTTCTTTGGTCTTCTGTTTTCATTGTCCAGCTTTCACATGCATATGAGGCTTGGGTTAGGCACACCTTAGTATTCAAAGTGGCATGTTCACTTCTTAACACTTTAAAAAAGTCTTTTGCAGCAGATTTGCCAAGTGCAATACAATGTCTAATTTCTTCATTGCTGCTTCCATGGGTGTGGATTGTGGATACAATTAAAATAAAATCCCTGACAACTTCAGTCTTTTCCCCATTTATTATGATGTTGCTGGTTCATCCAGTTGTGAGGATTCTTGTTTTCTTTCTTCCATACTGAAGGCTGTACTCTTTGATCTTCATCACCAACTGCTTCAAGTCATCTTCACTTTGAGCAAGCAAATTGTGTCATCTGCACATCACAGGTTGTTAATGAGTCTTCCTGCAATCCTGACACAGTGTTTTTCTCCATATAAGCTAGCTCCTTGAATTATTTGCTCAGCATACAGATTGAATAAGTATGGTGAAAGGATACAACACCAATGCATACCCTTCCTAATTTTAAACTATATAGTATCCCATTGTTCTGTTTGAACAACAGTCTCTTGCTCTATGTTTAGATCATTCATGAGCACATTTATGTGTTCTGGAATTCCCATTCTTTGAAATGAAATCTGTAGTTTCTTATGATCCACATAGGGAAAAGCTTTTGCATGTTCAACACAATGTAGCTAGACATCTTTCTGGTATTCTTTGCTTTCAGCCAAGATACATCTGACATAAGCAATGATATCCCTCATTCCACATCCTCTTTTGAATCCAGATTGAATTTCTGTCAATACACTGTCGTTGTTGTTGTTAGGTGTCATCAAGTTGTCTCAGACTCATAGTGACCCTATGCACAGTAGAACAAAACACTGCCCACTCTTGTGCCATCCTCACGATTCTTGATAAACCTGAGCCCATACTTTCAGCCACTGTATCTCTCCATCTTGTTGAGGGCCTTGCCCTTCTGCGTTGACCCTTCACTTTACGAAGCATGATATCCTTCTCCAGGCAATGGATCCTTCTGAAAACAAGACCAAAGTAGGTGAGACGAAGTCTGGCCATTCTCTCTTCCAAGGAGCATTCTGGCTGTACTACTTCCAGGACAGATGTGTTAGTCCTTTAAGCAGAATACTCTTTGCATTCTTCTCCAGCACCACAACTCAAAGGCATAAACTCTTCCTCAGTCTTCCTTATTCATTGTCCAGCTCTCACATGCATAAGAGGCAATTGCAAATATCATGGCTTGGGTTAGACACACCTAGGTCTTCAGAGAGACATCTTTGCTCTTCATAACTTGAAAGAGGTCTTTTGCAGCAGATTTGCCCAATGCAATATATCATCTCATGTCTTAACTGCTCCTTCCATTGGTGTTGATTGTATGACCAAGTAATATGAAATCTTTGACAATGTCAATCTTGTCTCCATCCACAGTGAAGCTGTGAGGGTTTTTTTTTTTTTTTTTTTTCTTTATATTGAAGTGTAATCCATACTGGAGACTGCAGCCTTTAATCTTCATTAGTAAGTGTTTCAGGTCATCCTCATCTTCAGCAAGCAAAGTTGTGTCATCTGCATATCGCACGTTGTTAATTAGTCTTCCTCCAAACCTGATGCCACATTCTCCTTCATATAATCCAGCTTCTTAGATTATTTGCTCAGCAAAAAATTGAGTAAGTATGGTGAATGGATACAACCCTGACACACTCCCTTCTTTATTTTAAAACATGCAGTATGCCCTTGTTCTGTTCAAAAGATAGCCTCCTGATCTATGCACAAGTTCTTAATGAATATAATCAAGTGTTCTGGAATTCCCCT
>NW_006921938.1:3489646-3490254 GCF_000298275.1 Orycteropus afer afer
CTGGGAGCTGCTTTTCCCTTGAGGGCAGCTCCTTATTAAGGCCAGAGTCTGAAATAGGTGGTCCTGGGGCTTAGAGGCTGCTTTTTGCTTGAGGGAGGCTCTATTTTAAGGCCATGGTCCAAGTTAGGTGGGCCTGTGACTGGGGGCTGCTTTTCATTTGGGGGCAGCTCTTTATTAAGGCTGGGGCCCCAGGTGGGCAAATCTTGGCTCAGGGGCTATTTTTAGCTTGGGGGAGGCTCTTTGTGAAGGTCGGGGCTTGAGGTAGGTGGGCCAGGGGCTTAGAAGTTGCTTTTCCTTTTGGGGTGGCTCTATTTTAAGGCCATTTAACAAGGTTGGCAGGTGTAGAAGGTTTAGAAACAACTCAGGGAGACAAGCTTCTCTGTCAATTTGTCATCCTGGGGTGGCTTATGTGTTGTTGTGAATGTGGAGGCTATGTCACTGTGTTGCAAAATGCCTGCAGGGTTACTATGGTGGCCAGGTTTCAGTGGAGTTTTGGGCTGAGACAGACTTGGAAGAAGGAAAAGGCCATCCACTTCTCAAACAATTTGCCAGTGAAAACCTTATGAATAGCAGTGAAAACTGTCTGATATATTACTGGAAAGCTTTAT
>NW_006921938.1:3490879-3503422 GCF_000298275.1 Orycteropus afer afer
TTTTTTTTAAATTACCCTCAGCAAAATTTTACTTGCATGTGATATTAAAGATAGTTTCCACATTCTGTTGGATTACCTTCCTTTGCAATGGGGACAAATATGGATCTCTTCCAGTCAGTTAGCCATGTAGCTGTGTTCCAAATTTCTTGTCATTAATGAGTAAGTGCCTCCACCACGGCTTCTATTTGTTGAAACATCTTAATAGGTATTCAGTCAATTTCTGGAGCCTTGTTTTCACCAATTCCTTCAGTGCAGCTTGGACTTCTTCCTTCAATACCATTTGTTCTTGATCATATGCTGCACCCTGACATAGCTGAACATCGACCAGTTCTTTTTGTAGAGTGATTCTGTGAATTTCTTCAATATTTTTTTGATGCTTCCTGCATCATTCAATTTTGTGCCCACAATCCTTAAATATTGTAACTTGAGGCTTGCATTTTTTCTTCAGTTCTTTCAGCATGAGGAATACTGACAGTGTTCTTCCTTTTTGGATTTCTAACTCTATGTTTTTGAACATTTCATTATAATTTTTGAACAGCTCTTTGAAATCTTATGTTCAGCTCTTTTATCTTGTCATTTCTTCCATTCACTTTAGCTATTATCCATTCAAAAGCAAGTTTCAGAGTCTCCTCTGACATCTATTTTGGTCTTTTCTTCTTTTCTGTCTTTTTAATGACCATTTGCTTCCTTTGTATGTGATGATGTTCTTGATGTTATTCCACAACACATCTGGTTTTTGGTCATTGTGTTCAATGGGTCAAACCTATTCTTCACATTGTCTCTAAATTCAAGTGGGGTATAATCAAGGTCATATTTTGGCTATCATGAGCTTGTATTAATTTTTTTACTTTCAAATCAAACTTGAAGAAGAGCAATATTCAGCTCCTGGCCTTGTTTTGACTGATGATATTGACCTTCTCCTTTGCCTCTTTCAACTGATGTAGTCAATCTGATTTCAGTGTATTCTATCTGGTGTGAGCTATATGTGTAGCCAGTACTTATGTTGTTGGAAAAAGGTATCTGCAATGAATAAGCTATTAATCTTGTAAAATACTATCATATGATCTCCAGCATCATTTCTGTCACCAAGGCCATATTTTTCAATTACCAATGTTTGTTCTTTGTTTCCTACATTTGCATTCCAATCACCAGTAATAATCAATATATCTTGATTGCATATTTGGCCAATTTCAGACTGTGTAGATTAGTAAAAATCTCCAATTTCTTCATGTTGGGCTTCAGTAGTTGGTGTGTAAATTTTAATAATAGTACTTTTAACTGGTCTTCCTTGTAGGTGTATGGATATTATCACTGACAGTATTTACTTCAGGATATATCTTGAAATATTCTTTTTGATAATAAATGCAATGTCATTCCTCTTCAATTTGTCACTCTAAGCATAATATACCATATGATTGTCTGATTCAAAATGGCCAATATGGGTCTATTTCAGCTCATTAATGCCTAGGATAAAACATAGGATTATGAGTTCCATTTCATTTTTAACAACTAATGTTCGTAGATTCATACTTTATATAGTCTTGTGTTCCAATTATTAATGTTTTCAGCTATTTCTACACTTTTTGAGTCATGCCTCATCAGCAAATGGATCCCCGAAAGCTACACTCCATCCATTTCATTAAGGTTGCCTCTATTTGAGGAAACAGATCTTCCCCAATTATATTTTAAGTGCCTTCTGACTTGAGGGGCTCATCTCTGGCACTGTATCAGACAATATTTCAGAGATGTTCATAAAGTTTTCCAGTAATATATCAGACAGTGTTTGCCTGCTATTTATAAGGCTTACACTGGTCAATTTTTTGAAAAGTGGATGGTCCTGTCCTTCCCCATCTGTCTTAGTCTGGAACCTCACTGAAACCTGTCCACCACTGTGATCCTGCTGACATTTAAAATACCAGTGGCATATCCTCCAGCCTCACAGCAAAATGCAAACCAACGTAGTACAGCAACCTGACAAACAAGTAATGCATTATATTATGTTATTACAGTAGCTATAATTTCAAATACAACACATTAGCTGAAAATATGGAAAACAAATATAAAGGTATGTGCTATGATTTCTAAATTCTGACATATAAAATTGCCTTTACTGGGAAAGCCATGAAATCAACACTATTCTTACAATCAAGATGGCATGGAGATATTATTTGGAATTACATAATAATTATATTCTTTATTTCCTCCAAGTCACATATTGTCAGAAATCTTTTTTTTTTTTTTTTTTTCCTGTTGCCCTGAAGTTTTCTCTTTATTCTAGCACTGTGTCTCTATACACACTAGTCGCAGGGAAGTTTCTTCATATTATTCCATGGACATTTGTTTCTAGAGCATGATACAGCACACTAAAAACATCCTAAAATACCTAATTGATTGTATCTACTATTTTTCCTAATCTGAAACCACACTTTCTTTCCAGCCTGAGTTTCATTTGCCATGGATATGAAATCAATACTCTAAGATTCTGTTTATTGCTCTAAAACATTATCAAACTTTAGGGTTTAGAAAACCCCTGAACTTGCAGTTAGTGTCAAAATTATTGGGCCAACAGGTAAGTCTAGAGAACTATGCCCTTAACCTTTGCTTTAGCTAACTCTAGAGGAAAAAATAAAGTTTCTGTTGTATAAATTCCCACTCATGGTGATCCCATAAGTAGGCTTCATGGATTATTATACTCTATCTCAAACAAGAACTAAGGAGAGACCTTGAATTCATTGAGATTAAATTTGTAAAACCCAGAGAGAGGAGATTCAAAGTAAAATTCAGGTTCATTTACTGAAGCAAACACCACTTCTGTCCAGTTGATTCTGATTCAGAGCAACCCTCCAGGAGAGAGAATAACTGCCCTTAGTGTTTCCAAGGCTGTAATCTTTAAGGAAGAAGATGGCCACATCTTTCTCCCACTGAGCAGCTGATGGGTTTGAATGGATTACCTTTTGATTTGGAGTCATGACAATAAACACTGCATACCGAGCTTCTTTATTTGTTGAAAGACAGGTTAATACTACTTCTACATTCATGTTTGTATAATAAATTTCTTTTTATCTGCCGTATGTGTAAATTTAGGCAATTAAACAGTAAGCACTATCAATAGAGAAGAAAAATATTGAGAAATATATTTTAATAGATCATGTTTAACCATTTCACAAGTATGGCATAATGTGTGAGATATAAAGTTAAGTGTTTATAGATGTGTTAACTTCTTTTGAAAAATCTTCATCAATGAGAGAGACACAGCAAGTGTGTTCTTATATACCCTTGGTTATTTTTAGAAAATATAATTGTTATCATAAAATATAAATAAATATACTACCATTTATGATGTTAATGAGGCAAGATTAGATGCAGTTATGTTAATAAGACAGGGTGCAATGTTCAAGATTAGACTGTATCTTTAGTCAGTTTCTTTTGAACTATAAAAGAGATTAAACAAGTGAGCAGAGGTAAATAAATCTCAGTATCACCAGGAAGAAGATGTGGAAGTGGAGTACAACCTTTGAACCAGTGACCCCTGCACTGAGAATCTAGTACAACAAAGAGAGATTAATGTCAAGACACAAGGCGATCTCCAAGGAATGTCAGGCCCACAGATATTGAAAGGAGACAAGGACCTTCTTCCAGAGCCAACAGGGAAAGAAAGCCTTCCCCTAGAACTGGCACCCAGATTTTGGACTTCTAATCTCCTAAACCATGAGGAAATAGACTTATGTTTGTTAAAGACATCCACTGTGATATCTCTGTTATAGTAGCACTAGAGAACTAAGACAAATGGCTAATCTTAGACAGCCTTCATCAAAATAGTCATTACCATCATTTTCTCATAATTATGGTATTTTTACATTTCATTTGTTCCAAGATCCTATTTATAGTTGTTGTTTGTATTTAAAATCTGCACATGATTTTGCCTTGTCTCCAAAACTCAGTAGCATTAAATTATAAGCAGAAAATATTTCTTTTGTGAACAGTCAAAAAATGACCTTTCTCTTTTTTTTATGCTTCAGGCCTGCTTTCAATCAAAGTATCCTGATGTTTGGCAAGAGCTAAGCATTGCTGTTAGCAGCATCCTTTCTGCACTCAGGCTATGTAGATCCAAACCTTCACCCAAGGAATATTGTATAAATTTTCTTGACCTTGATTGCCTATCTCTAAACTGTAAAAACATAGTACCTACCTCATAATGTTGTGAGGATTAAATGAGTGATATACCTAGAATGCTTTTTGACACATAATAAATAAAAATAAAAGTCACGTATCACTACTTTTGTTGTATTAATGCTATTAAATAATCTCGTTGCTTTCAACTCAATTTAAACTCACTGTAAACATATATAGGACAGAATAGAACTGTACCATAGGGTCTCTAAGGCTGTAAATCCTTACAGAAGCAGACTGCCACATCTTTCTCTTATGGAGGGACTGGTGGGTTCACATCTCCAAACTTTCAGTTAGCAGTCCAGAGCTTACTCACTGTGCCATCAGGGCTCCACTATTAAGTAAAGTCAATGCCAAATATAGCTAGCAAATATGGGCTCTGCTTTATAAATGTTTCTCTACTGTGAAATATATCTGAAATCTATTCACAATGAGTAAATATGATCTCTTTATAGTTACATTTATATTTGGGAAATAAAATAATATAAAACAAACTCACTGCTGTCGAGTCAAATCCGACTCTTGGTGATCCTCCTTGGGTTTCTGAAGCAGAAATCTATGGAATTGGATTGCCCAAACTTCCTTCCAAGGAGTGGCTGGTGGGTTTGAACAGCCAACCTTCTGGTTAGGAGTCAAGTGCCTTAGGCACTATGCCATCAGAGCTCCTAATAAAATAATATACATCATCTAATTACCCCAGTGTGATGACTACTCATATTTTTGTGCCTGAATTTTAGAACCACACATTGTACTTTCAGGGTGTATATTAGTCATGTTTGGGAGCTAATTTAACATTCTGGTACATTAACATTTTACTATTTTTGTAATCTCTGCAGTTGTTGTGTTTGAAGAACTTCTTTTAGCCATTCTTCAAGAGTAGTTCTGCTAGTGACAAATTCTTTTAGTTTTCTGTTGTCTGTGACTATCTTTATTGTCTTTTCATTTCTGAATGATATTTTTGCCAGATATAGAAATCATGATTGACAGTTGTTTTCTTTCAGAACTTGAAAAATGTTGTGCCATTTCTTTCTGATTTCAAATGAGATATCCACTGTCCTTTGAACTGGTATTCTCCTGTAAGCAATGTCTTATTTCTCTCTGGCTGCTTTCAAGAATTTTTCTTTGTTTTTAGTTTTCAGAAGTTTGACTATGATGTTTCTTGGTGTAGATTTCTTTGGATTTTTCCTATTCACTCAGCTCCTTGGATACATAGGTCAGTGTCTTTCACCAAATTTGGGAAGTTTTCAGGCTCATCTTCTTTCTCATTTTTTCTGGGCTTCTGAAGATACAAACATTGGATTTTCTGCTACTGACTTGCAAATTCTGAGTCTTCATTCATTATTCTCTTCAGTCTGCTTTTTCTCTGTTGTTCAGATTGGGTAAATTCTATTGATCTTTCATTAAGTACACTGATTCTATCCTCTGTCATCTCTGTTCCATCAAGCCCATTATATCACTTCTTTTGTATTTTCTCTCCACTCCTTCAATTTTTCAATTCTATCATTTCCATTTGTTTTCTTTTTCTTAAACAAGATATATTTATTTACTGAAATTTTCTATTTTTTTTTTCCATTTGTTTTAAGAGATGCGTATTTGTTGAAGATCCCCTCTATGGTTGCTTTAAAATTCTTGTAGGATAATTTCAACATCTGATTTATCTCAGTGTTGACATCACATGATGTTTTTTTCCCCTGATTCATTAGAAAAAAAAAGTAGTTTTCTTAATTGTTAGCATACTGTGTGATTTTCAGTTGTATCCTGGATATATTTGCTATTATGTTAGGCAACTCTAGATGCTACTTAAATATTTTATTTCAGCAGGCAGTCACACTACTGAGGCTTAGTATCAAATCCTGGTCTATTTTGTGAGCAGGGCTCCCAATGGTCCTTTCTGGTGCCACCTACAGGAGTGAAAGAAGCTTCTCCAACCAGGTATCCTGGTGTCTTTGGATGAGGTAAGAGAGCATATCCTTCCTGGAACAGAAAAGACAGCCTTCTGGGTCAGGTGCTTGCTTGAGAATGGGAAGTCTCAAGCATGAAGAGCTCAAGAACTGTTCTTGACTTGACTTCTTGTTATAATACAATGTCCTTTGCCTGTGACTCTTGGCAACATGATATCTAGATTGAAGAAGATGATATCTAGATTGAAGAAGATATTTTCTGACTACCAAGATTAAGAAATTTCCTTAGCTGAGCTGTTTATTGTGTCATATTCTTTTTTAAATGGATATCTAGCACATGTATACTTTCTAAAAGAAAGAAAAGAGTAATAATAAAAGAAGGAAAGACATGAGAAAAAAATAAATAAATAACTAGCCCAAGAGGATTATGTTACTGAAAGTTACAACTATCTATCCAGCTTTAATCAGCAGTATTGATTGGATATTTTATGTTTTAATAAAATAAAAAAAGATAAAACTTTTAATCTATTCAATCCATAAATGCATAAATTATAATATATTTTAGCAAACATACAGCTGAAATAGTTATATATTAATGTGTGCTTCTTACATTCACTCTTTGAAAGTACATGAAAATTCCAAATTTCATCCATTTTTTATGATGAATGAAATGTGTAGTTGACTATAGCTATGTCATGATACAAGTACTCCTTCAAAGAATAAGGCATTATAGTTGTAATCTATTAGATAGTTGTGCATTATCTATTGTTGTTGTTGTTATGTGTTGTGGAGTTGGACCTGACTCATAGTCCCCCTTCCTTGGGTTTCTGAGGTGTAATCACTATGGAAATAGATTGCCCAACCTTCCTTCTGAGGAGTGGCTGGTGGGTTTGAACTGCCAGCCTTCTGGTTAGTAGTCAAGTGCCTTAGGCACTGCACTACTAGAGCTCCTGTATTATCTACTAAAAATATAAAAGTATATTAAAAAGTTGAATTGAATGTGATCACATAATACATTTTTTTCTTTCTAATTGTACTGCTGAGTACATGAAATTCAACATCCAATGCACAAAATTATAATTTGCATATTATTTCATGCAAATTAAACATATTGAAAACCCAAAAACCTCACATTTTTTTTAACATTTCCATGCAAATAAATGTCAAAATTTAGTAATACATTTTCAATGACATATAAAAGAAAGATTGAATAACATAAATTTCAAATATTGAAATACTTTCAGGGTAAAGGCTTATGTGTGAAGCACGTTAATGTACAATGAAACTATGTCATTTGAACATAACTTAAAAATAATGAGTACAAAGAACAAGCAAAGCAAAAAAAAAAAAACCCTCTTTTTCTTGTTGTTAAATTACAAATCATGATATATTCACTTGATAAAATTTTGACAATTAAAAATTTCAACACTAACATGATATTTGATAATATTGAGACAATTCTGATAATCTTGTAATGTTTCCTAACCATATTGCATTTGTACTTTTAAAATCAAATTTTTGTTTTTTTGATATATATATATGTACAACTTCTTAGAGATGTAATGGAGTTGGAGGGGAAGTAGGTGATGGTATAAATAAAACAAACCTGGCCTTGACTTGATAGTTTTTGATGCTGGGTGATTCATACATGAAGTTTCATTACACACTCATAACTACTATAATATACATTTGAAATTTTCCATGATAAAATGTTTGAAAAATATTAAAGCTGGGTAAATTATTAAAAAAAAAAAAAAATCAAAGCTCTTTTGAAGCATATTATATAAGAAGTAGATAGCCATCTTATCGTGACACTTTTACTTTGGTGATATTTATTAGTAATTGCTTGGATCTATACCAGCCTAATAGCATTGATCTTCCATTAATGCTCTTGTCAATCTATTGTGATGTACCAAGGCCACACTTTTTTTTTCAACAGAAGAAAAGGCAAAAATAATAAACAAGTGTAATAAACTACAGGATAAAATATTGCAAACACATGTCTACACTTGTATTAAGCATATCTGGGCAAAGTGCCTAAGGCATTTGACTGCTAACCAGAACGTTGACTGGGCAATCTACTTCAGTGAAGATTTATCCCCTCAGAAACTCAAAGGAGGTCACTATGAGTCAGAACAAACTCGATGGCAATGAGGTTTTTTTGGGGGGTGGCATGAATGGTGGAATGTTGGACCCTCTCCCAGCAGTAAATTTGGAAGTGTGGGTTTGAATGATTTTTTAATTTTATTTTTGTGCTTGAAGAAGGGGGGATGGCTCAAAAGGGTGTCTGAAGGGAAAATAACATTTTCCCTATCTTAAGAGGAGCTGAACAATGAATAAGGAAGACCAAAGAAAAGTTGATGCTTTTGAATTGTGGTACTGGCGAAAAATGCTGACAGTATCACGGACTGCCAGAAGAACTAACAGATCTGTCCTGGAGAAAGGTCAGCTAAAATGCTCCTTAGAAGCAAGAATTGCCAGACTTCATCTCACCTACTCTGGTCATATTGTAAGAAGGGACAGTTCCCTGGAGAAGGATGTCATGCTTGGTAGGGTGGAGGGTTGACGAAAGAGGGGGAGGACCTCAAAAGGATTGATTGACACGGTGACTGCGACAGTGGGCTTAAGTATAACAAGGACTGTGGAGCTGGCCCAGGATTGAGCAGTGTTTCATTCTGTTGTGCATAGGGTCCCTGTGAGTCGGAGATGATTAGACGACACCTAACAACATATCTTAAAAATGTTCTTAGGACCTAATTTTCTGTCAAATGTTGCTTTGCCTAGCTTGAAGGACTCCCTTTACAGAGGAATCTAGGAGGCAAAAAAGAAACAAACAAAAACAAACACTTAGTTATGTGGCAAAATGAAGATAAAGGCTGAAAACTTTTATGTTCTTCTGCATGAAACTCAGTATGGCTTGGCTAAAAGTTTTCCGTTGCAATTTGGATAATTATATAATATGCAGCATTAAGGGCATATAGAGATTATACACTTCTTATAGACATATCATTCCCTTTGACAGCTCATAAAGTCAGAGACAGGTTAGCTTAAGAACTTGAGGGGACTAGGAGTTACACAAGGAGCCCTGGTAACAGAACAGTTAAGGGCTTGACTGCTAAACTAAAGGTTGACAGTTTGAATCTAGTGGCTGTGGAGGAGAAAGACATAGTGACCTGCTTCTGTAAAGAATAAAGTAAACAAAATCCTTGGAACGGTTCTACTCCATCACAAGGGGCAGCTATGAGTCAGACTCACCCTGATGGTGCTCAACAACAGAGTCATGTGATGGAAATTTGAACATGAGATGTCAACAACGATAAGGAAGATTTTTTTGTGAGGTCAAATGAGATGGATACACCCAACAACTGAATGAGATTTTTGAGTAGGACTACAGTTCCTAAATTATACAGTTGGAAGTATCGTCTAAGAAATACTAGTTACCCCTGTGACTATGATCACATTAGAACAATCTCTTGGTTAGCTCAAGGAGAATTATGTTACATTCAGGAAAATAATTGCAAAAACATCCCAATTCTAATATGGTATTAAAGATCAAACCTACATAAAGTATTTAAGAGTGCTCAGGAAAGAATAATAGTTATTAATGTTTAAAGGAAAAACAATAAATACACTTTTTTTTAATACTGTACATGCCATTGTCATAGTCCTAATTAGCACAGAGAGTCTTATGAAATTATTTTTTTAGAAGATGTGATAGAATTTTAACTGACAGATTATATGCTGTCAGGAGATGCTCAGCTCATCTCCTTCCCAGCTCCTAGATGTTTCAGCGTCACCTTAAGGCAAGGGTAAAGCTTTATCATGGTTATCATTATACCATAAGGTAGCAGCTGCGTCAGTCTGGCATGCAAGTCCAGCTCTAACATATCCATGAAGCCACAGTGTTTCCAGTGGCTGCCGGGCAGAAATGTGGGGATGTTAAACTCCATAATGTGAACTTTAAACAATAAAGATGAGAGATTTGAAAGAATGGCTAGATAAATAGCTTGCATTTCCTTCTCTCATATCTTATTAGGCAATTTCAGATGCAAAAATCCCATATGTTCTTTCCAGATATGTCTTGTATGACTGCTTCCTTCTGAGTTTATGGCTGGGATGATGACTCACAAACCCATATTTTTTTTTCTTTTTTTTTTTTTTTATGGCTGGGATGATGACTCACAAACCCATATTTTTTTTCTTTCCTTCCCTATTGTATTCCTCATATTTGTTTCCTCAGTCTTGTTACCCTAGTCATGAAACAATGTTTCTAACCAGTCACTACCCCCACCCCCTGCTAAATAAATAAATTAGCCTTACTTTGTAAGTTATACCTCTAGCTGGGTTTTCTAGAGAAGCTGTTTAAGACAGTTGGTTATAGTAATGGCCCTATCAAAAATAAATAAAAAAAATAGTAATACAACCCCCAAAATGAGAATTCAGGCTTGCACATCTCACTAGTCTAAAGGTAACAGAAATACATGTTTGTGAGTAATTAGGATGAGTAAGAATCCCTGGCATGTACCTGGCATCATATTTACTTCACTTGTCAGCTGTGTTTAATTAAAAAGAAGTGCAGATTCAAGGTAAGTGATTGGAAGGCAACTTCACTAGGATAGTATAGAATCAATGTTAAAATTATTTTTAAAACATGTTATGTGGGATGTTTGATTTTGACAGTTTTGGAGGCCTTGCCAAAAAATAAAAGGAATAGGCTCAGGACAGATTGTCCCCAACCTTAAGCATACTATGAAAGACTTAAATAAATTTTTTTGGCAGAATTAGAAGTAATTATTAATAGTTGTAGCCACAGGGAAGACTACACTGAAAATTAGAGTCAGGATATAACTACAAGGGTGGAAGAGCTGCAAAGAAGAATAAATATGAAAGCTGAATAGGGCTTAAATGTTATAAGAAAAGAGTGAAGCCTGAGACTTGAAAGGAGGAAAAATTGAGTAGAGGCTTTTGAGAATATTGAACACCCACATTTCTTTTAACCCTGCTGGCCAAAAGTAGCTGCTTTTTTTCTCTTTTCCTAAGAATGACTTCCACTGTTTGAAAACCATGCAATGACCTGCTCTATAGCACGTGCTGTACAAGGTGACACTTGTTTTCCTCAATAACTGCTACCACTGCACTGAGCCTACAGATCTTATGTAGGTCTCAGGAAAGACAAAATGAGGCAGTACAATCCATGTTTAGATAAAAAATTGATGTTATTGTTGCATTTGTTAGGTGCCATGGAGTTGTCTCTGACTCATGGTGACCCTATGTACAACAGAGAGAAACACTGACTGGTACTGCCTCAGTCTCACAATTATTGTAGCCACCTTACCAATCCATCTCATTGAAGGCCTTCCCCTTTTTCGCTGACTCTTCACTTTACCTAACATGATATCCTACTCCAGGGAAGGGTCCTTTCTGACAACATGACCAAAATAGGTTAGATAAAGTCTGAGCATTCTCGCTTCCAAGGATCCTTCTGGCTACACTTCTTCCAGGACAGATTTGTTGGTTCTTCTGACAGTGTATGGTATTTCCGTATTCTTTGCCAACATCACAATTCAAAAGCACCAACTGTTCTTCGGTCTTCCTTACTCATGTTCGAAATTTCACATGTATATGAGACTATTGAAAATACCATGGCTTGGGTGAGGTGAACCTTAATCTTCAAAGAAACATCTTTGCTCTTCAGCACTTGAAAGAGGTCTTCTGCAGGAGATTTGCCTGGTGCAATACATGATCTAATTTATTGACTTCTACTTCCATTAGTATTGATGATGAATCCAAGTAATATTAAATCTTTAACAACTTCAAACTTTCCTCTATTTATCTTGATGCTACCACAAAATTTGAGTAGATGCAGCAGGGGGAGAGAGTGGGAGAAAGGACTAAAAGCCAGGAACCTGGATAGAGGAGCAGTCAACCACAGGGACCCAGCTGAGGAGAGGAAAATCAGGAAGGCCCAAAGAAGCAGGGTGGGAGAGCAGGAGAAAGGGGATTAAAAAGCCAAGGAACCTGGAAAGAGGATCAGTCAGCTACAGGGGTCCAGGTGAAGAGAGAGAACTCAGGCATGCCCAAAGAAACAGGATGGGAGAATGGGTAAAAGGAGATTAAAAGCCAGGATCCTGGACAGAGGAGCAGTCAGCTACAGGGACCCAGGTAAGGGTGTTACGAGAGGTTTCCAACAGGAAGACAAACTTATCTGTCGGTTTGTCCTACTGTGGTGACGTGTTGATGTGAGTTTTGAGGCTGAGCCACTTGTGTTTCAAATTCAGTGGGATGCACAGGGTTCACAGGTATCAGACCAGCTTACAGACTGTGACAGACTAGGAAGAAGGAGGAGGCCATCCAATTTTCAAAGAATTGTCCAGGGAAAACCTTATGAAAGGCAAAGAAACACTGTTTGATACATTACTGCACAACTTTATGAATAGTCCAGTTAGGTTAGAAGGCTCTCAAAATAGGACTG
>NW_006921938.1:3504013-3505332 GCF_000298275.1 Orycteropus afer afer
AAGACCAACGACTTGTTCATTGCAAACACCTTTTTTCAACAACACAAACAGCAGCTCTACACATGGACTTCACCAGATGGAACACATGGGAATCAGATTGACTACATCTGTGGGAAGAGAAGGTGGAAAAGCTCAATATCTTCAGCCAAAACCAGGCCAGGAGCTGATTGTGGAACAGACCATCAACTGCTCATATGCAAGTTCAACTTGAAGTTAAAGACAATTAAAACAAGACCAAGAGAGCCACATATGATCTTGAATATATCCCTCCTGAATTTAGAGATCATATAAAGAATAAATTTGATGCATTGAATACCAATGACCGAAAACCAGAAGAATTGTGGGAGGGTATCAAAAACATTATATATGAAGAAAGCAAGAGATCACTAAAAAGACAAGAAAATAAAAATAGATGAGAGAAGAGACTCTGAAATTTGCTCTTGAGTGGAGAGTAGCTACAGCAAATGGAAGAAATGACAATATTAAAGAGCTGAACAGAAGATTTCAAAGAGCAGTTCAAGCAGACAAAAGCAAGTACTATAATGAAATGTGCAAAGACCTGGAGTTTGAGAACCAAAAGGGAACACATGCTCTGCATTTCTCAAGCTGAAAGAAATGAAGAAAAAATTTAAGCCTCAAGTTGCAATACTGAGAGATTCTATGCAGTCAGCCCCAGGGTTACAGGTGAGGAGGAAAACTCAGGGAGACCGAAATAGCAAGCACGAAGAGCAGGAAAAAGGGGATTAAAAGCCAGGAAGCCAGAGAGAAGAGTAGTCAGCTGAAGGGATTACATGAGGAGAGGCAACTCAGGTCCGCCCAGAGTAGCAGGCCGGAAGAGCAGGAGAAAAGGAATAAAAAGCCAGGAACCCAGACAGAAGAGCAGTCAGCCTCAGGGACAACTCAAGGACACACAAAACAGCAGAGCAGAAGAGCAGGAGAAAGGGGATTAAAACCCAGGAAGCCAGAGAGAGGTACAGGCAACCACAGGGACCCATTGGGGATGATACGAGAGGTTTCCAACAGCAAGACAAACTTGTCTGTCGGTTTGTCCTACTGTGGTGACATGTAGATGTGAGTTTTTAGGCTGAGCTTCGGGTGTTTAAAATCCAGTGAGATGCACCTGGTGCACAGGTAACAGCCCAGCTTATAGACTGAGACAGAATAGGAAGAAGGAAGAGGCGGTCCACTTCTCAAAGAATTGGCCAGGGAAAACCTTATGAATAGCAAAGAAACACTGTTTGGTACATTACCGCGCACCTTTAGGAATAGTCCATTTAGGTTAAAAGGCTCTCAAAATAGGACTGGGTAAGAGCTGCAAC
>NW_006921938.1:3509249-3529778 GCF_000298275.1 Orycteropus afer afer
GAAGAATGCTGAAAGTACCATGGACTGCTAAAAGAAGTAACAGATCTGTCCTGGAGGAAGTTCACCTTAAATGCTCGTTGGAAGCGAGAACGGCCAGACTTCTTCTCAGCTCTTTTGGTCATGTTGTCAGAAGGAACCATTCCCTGGAGAAGGATGTCATGCTTGGTAGGGTGGAAGGTCGACGAGAGAGGGGGAGGCCTTCAACAAGATGGATTGACAAGGTGGCTGCGATGATGGGCTCAAATATAGTAGAGATCGTGGAGTTGGTGGGGGATCGGGCAGTGTGTCGTTCTGCTATGCATGGGGTCACTATGAGTCACAAACGACTTGACAGTATCTAACAACAACAACAACAACCACAAAATTTTAGGAAATAGCTTTTACATTTTTGTTGGCAAAAGAGAACATTGAGGGTTTAGCCTAGAGGAATGCTATGGCATATAAGAGAAATAGAGAGCAGGGTTTCAGATTTTTTAAGTTTGACAGTACAGGAAGCATCCATGGAGGATAGGAATGCTGAATACTACCACTCTCAGGATGCTCCAGTAGAAGGTGCAGACTCTCAGTGTTCTAAATTAAAGCAATGTGCTAGAAATTTTTCCCCCCGCCCCAGGGAGTAGCAATTAAGACGTAGTATACATGTGACTTTTTGTTTCTTGTGGGCTAAATAAATCACTCTTTCTTTTCCTTTCAAAGTTACATATCTTATTTAGACTTTTGTAGCCAATCCTTTTTTCCCCCAGATTTTTTAGAAAATCTCTTAATTATAACCATGATTTTTTGTTTACAATAACAGTATTACTGACAAAATATAAGTCTGAACCAAATAAATCACTTGAGTTTTTAGATGAAAATGATAAATCAATGAACTCTTAGGTTGACTCAGAATTTTGCTTACTGTGATAGTTGGAGCCATATATCAACTTGACTGGACCACAATTCTGTAGGGTTTAAGCAATGTGATGTGGTTTGTTCTAATGATGCTGTTGCTGTTGTTGTTGTTGTTATGTGCCTTTGAGTTGGCCCCGACTCATAGCGACCCCTCCTTGGGTTTCTGAGGCAGTATCACTACAGAAGTAGATTGCCCCATCTTCCTTCCGAGGAGTGGCTGGTGGGTTTGAACCGCCAGCCTTCTGGTTAGCAGTCAAGTGCCTTAGGCACTATGTTACCAGAGCTCCTTCCAGTGACACTATCAGATGTATATGTTTTGAGCATCCAATCCACTGGCCTGCTTCCAGTATATTTATGGACATCCTGGGAAAAGAGACATTCTTCTGTGGATTGGGATCCTGTTGTGCTTCCTAAAATTGTCCATGAGCAAACAATCCACCATTCAGCCTGGAGGTCTTGGATTCATCATTCATTGGAATCAACAGCCAGTGTACTGCCTGCCCACTTTGAGCTCTTTAGCCCCTTTAGCTGCGTGAGTTGGGAAAAGCCTCCAGCTTGACATTTGATTCAAGAACTTTGGAGTTGACAGCTTCTATAAGTTTGTGAGCCATTTTCCTAAGATAAATTTCATTTTTTCTCTATATATAAGCTTACTGGTTTTATTTCTCTGGAGAACCCAGTCTAACACATTTGGTACCAGGAGTGGTTCTAGAGAGACAAAATCATAAGGATGGGCTTACTAAATTGGCTCTCCAATTTGATAAATCATAAAGACACCAGTGACCCTGCCTCTCTTAGTAAAGAAGGCCCTGCTAGTCAGTGGCATGTGGTGGCAACATTAATATGCAAAATAGCACCACCAATAGATCAAGTGTTTGTGAGAAGTGAGGCTCTGTGTGATCGCATATTTGATACTTTTCTGCAAATTTGTCAGCATGAGGAGTATAAAGAAGCTGATTGGTTCATCCTACTTACACAAGGCAAAGTGGTAAAAGAGCAAGAAGAGCTCAGGGCTGCTGAGTCGCAGCTTAAATGCCACATAAATGATCTCAATGTTTCCAGTTGTGCTCTGAAAGAAAGCCTTATTTCTTCTAGTAACAGTGTGGATATTGCCGAAAACCAAACCCAGAGTCTCATTGTAAGGGTGGCTGAATTACAATGCCAATTAAATTACCAACCCAGAATAGTGTGTAAAGTTAAAGTGAAAGTGAAGTCATTGATTGGGGGGGGGGGGGAGAGGGAAAGGGATCCTGAAACCTGGAATGGGGACATAGGGAGAGATAGCCAAGAGGATCAGGATATGGAGCCTATAAATTCTGTTCAATTCCTCCCATCTGAAGGGGTTACTATAAAACCATTATGTCCTCCACCTCAGTTTTCAACTTTTCCTGCTGGGTCATTCCCTGAGGCAGAGGCCAAGGAAGACATTGCTGAATGTTCTCAGGAACTGCCCAAACCACCCATTGTTGCTGTTAGACCTATAACTAAAGCTAAGTTCAAGCAAAACCCAAAAGGGGAAATAAAAAATGTGACTGAGGATGTGGTATGCTACACCCCAAAATACCTCCTTGATTTTGCTACCATGTAAGGACAGAAACAAGGAGAATATGTATGGGAATGACTACTGAGGGTGTAGGATAATGGTGCAAGGAATGTAACATTGGATCCATCTATGTTTATTGATTTAGGCCCACTAAGTATGGATTCTTCATTCAGTGTTTCAGCTCAAGAGGTTACAAAAGGACCTAATAGTTTATTTTGTTGGCTTACTGAAACATAGATTATGTAGTGGCTTACTTTAAGTCAAGTTGAAGTACCAGACCTGGCTTGGTATAATGTAGAAGGTATCCAGAGGCTTAGGGAAATTGCCTATTAGAATGGATTTATCAGATTAGACCCCTAGAATCAGAAATACAGAGTCCAGAAGACATGCCTTTCACCAGTATGGTAAAGAATAAATTTGTGAAAGGAGCTCCAGCATCCCTGAAGATTGCTGTGATTGCTATTTTATGTAAGCCAGATTTGACAGTGGGAACTTCCCTAATTGAACTAAGACATTTAACTATGATGGGGCTGATTGGACACAGTGGTAGTAGGGGCCAAGTGGCAGCATTTAATCAAGAAAGGCAAGGTGGGAGTGATTACCATAATGGACAGCAGAGTCAGAACTGTAATCAGAATAATCTGACTCATGTTGAATTATGGGACTGACTACTTGCTCATGGTGTTCCTTGTAGTGAAATACTTGGCAAACCTACTAAGTATTTATGTGATCTGTATAGACAAAAGAATTCTAGGTCACATGAACAGCAGTCTATATTGAATCACCAGAATACAGAGTCACAACCTATAAATCAATTCCCAGACTTGAGTCAGTTTACAGACCTACAACTCCTTGAATGAGGGGGAGCCTGGATCCCTTTGAGGAAGCACCCCATTACATTGTCAAAAATCTATGATGTCAATCTTTCACCCAGCTATCCCAAAGAGGTCTGAGACCTTTTACAAGAGTGACTATTCACTGGGGAAAAGGAAATAATCAGACTTTTTTGGGGATTACTGGACACTGGCTCTGAACTGATACTAATTCCAGAAGACCCAAAGTGTCATTATGGCCCACCAATCAGAGTGGGGACATATTGAGGTCAAGTTATTGATGGAGTCTTAGCTAAAGTACATCTCACAGTGGGCCCAGTGGGTCCTGGAACTCATCCTGTAGTGATGTTCCCAGTTCCAGAATGCATAATTGGAAGAGATATACTGAGCAATTTGCAGAATTCTCACAAAGATTCCCTGACATGTGGAGTAAGGGCTATGATGGTAGGAAAAGCCAAGTGGAAGCCATTAGAACTGCCTCTACCTACAATAATAGTAAATCAAAAGCAATACTATATCCCGGGAGGGGTTGCAGAGATTATTGCCACCACCAAGGACTTGATGGATGCAAGGGTGGTGATTCCTACCACATCCCCATTTAATTCACCAATTTGACCTGTGAAAAAAAAACAGATGGACCTTGGAGAATGACAGTAAATTATCATAAATTAATTGGGTGGTGACTCCAATTGCAGCTGCTGTTCCGAATGTGGTTTCATTGCTTGAACAAACTAGTACATCTCCTGGTACTTAGTGTGCAGCTATAGATCTGCAAAGCCAATGCCTTTTTCTCAATACCAATTTCAAAGGACCATCAGAAGTTGTTAGCCTTCAGCTGGCAAGGCCAAAAGTATACCTTCACAGTGCTTCCTCAGAGGTATATCAACTCCCCAGCACTATGTCATAAATTAGTCCATAGGGATCTTGATCACCTTTCCCTTCAAGAAGACATCATAGTGATCCATTATATCGATGACATTATGCTGATTGAACCTAATAAGGAAGAAGTATCGATGACTTTAGACTTATGTGTGAGACATCTGTGTGCTAGAGGTTGAGAAATTAACTCAACAAAAATTCAGGCACTTTCCACCTCAGTGAAATTTCTAGGGGTCCAATCGTGTGGCACATGTTGAGATATTCCTACTAAAGTGAAAGATAAGTTATTGTATCTGGCTTTCCGCATAACTAAAAAGGAAGCACAATGTCTGGTAGGCCTTTGGATTTTGGAGGCAACATATCCCTCATTTTGGTGTGCTGCTGTGGCCTATTTATCAAGTGACTCAGAAAGCTGCTAGTTTTGAGTGGGACCCAGAACAACAAAAGGCTCTCCAACAAGTTCAGGCTGCTGTGCAGGCTGCTCTGCCACTTGGGCCATATGATCTGTCTCATTCAATGGTGCTTGAAGTGTCTGTATTGGATAGAGATGCTGTTTGGAGCCTTTGGCAAGTCCTTATTGGCGAATTGCAACACAGATCCTTGGGATTTGGGAGCAAAGCCCTGCCACCTCTGCAGATAACTACTTTCTTTTGGGAAACAATGTTTAATTTGTTATTGGATTTAGTAGAGACTGAACACCTAACCATGGGCCACCAAGTCACCAAGAAGCCTGAGCTTCCCATCATGAAATGGGTGTTTTCTGACCCACAGAGTCATAAAATTGGACGTGCACAGCAGCACTCCATCATTAAATTGAAGTCGTAAATCAGAGATTGGGCTCGAGCAGTACCTGAAGGCACAATGAAGTTGCATGAGGAAGTGGCCCAAATGCCTATGGTCTCCACTACAGTCACATTACCTTCCTTCTCCCAGTCTGCACCTATGGCCTCATGGGGAGTTCCTTATAATCAGTTCACTGAGGAAGAGAAATCTTGTGCCTAGTTTACAGATGGTTCTGCATGATATTCAGGCACCACTCGAAAGTGGACAACAGCACTGCAGCCCCTTTCTGGGACTTCCTTGAAGGACAGTGGTGAAGGGAAATCCTCTCAATGGGCAGAATTTTGAGCTGTGCATATTACTGTTCACTTTGCATGAAATAAGAAATGGCCAGTGGTGTGATTATATACAGATTCATGGTCTGTGGCTAATGGCTTAGATAGATGGTCTAGGACTTCGAAGGAGCATGATTAGAAAATTGGTGACAAGGATGTGTGGGGAAGAGGTATGTGGATAGATCTCTTTGAATGGGCCAAAGGAGTAAAGACATTTCTGTCTCATATGAATGTCCATTAAAAGGTGACCTTGGCAGAGGAAGACTTTAACAATAAGTTGGATAAGATAGCACATTCAGTGAAAACGAGCCATCCTTTTTCTTTAGCTACTCCTGTCATAGCTCAATGGCCTCATGAACAAAGTGGCCATGGTGTCAGGAATGGAGGTTATGCATGGACTCAGCAACATGGACTCCCACTTACCAAGGCTGATTTGCCTACTGCCACTGCTGAGTGCTCAATCTGCCAGCAGCAGAGACCAACACTGAGTCTGTGATATGGAACCATCCCTCGGGGTGATCAACCAGCAACCTGGTGGCAGGTTGATTACATCCGACCATTTCTATCATGGAAAGGACAGTGTTTTGTTCTTACTGGAATAGATACTTATTCTGGATATGGATTTTCCTTCTCTGCATGCAATGCTTCTGCCAAAACTATCATCCATGGACTTACAGAATTCCTTATCTACTGTCATAGTATCCCACACAGCATTGTTTCAGATCAAGAGACTCACTTCACAGCAAATGAAGTGTAGCAGTTGACCTATGCTCATGGAATACACTGGTCTTACCATGTTCCCCATCATGCTGAAGCAGCTGGCTTGGTTGAATGATGGAATGGCCTACTGAAACACAATTATGGTGCCATCTAAGTGGCATACCTTGAAGGGTTGGGGCAATGTTCTCCAGGAGGCTGCATATGCTCTAAACCAGCATCCAATATATGGTTCTGTCTCTCCAAAAGCCAAGATTCACAGGTCCAGATACCAAGGGATGGAAACAGGAGTGGTATCACTCACTATTACCCCTAGTGACCCACTCAAATTTTTTTTTTGCTTCCTGTCCCTGCTACCCTATGCTCTGTGGGTCTGGAGATCTTAGTCTTAAAGGGAGGAACACTCCCACCTGGATACACAATACTAATTTCATTGAACTGGAATTTAAGAATGCCACCTGGCCATTTTGGCTTCCTCATACCTCTGGATCAACAGACAAGGAAAGGCATTACTGTACTATCTGGTGTGATAGATTCTGATTACCAAGGGAAAATTGGATTGACTTTACATAATGGAGGTAAAGAAGAATGTCTGGAATATAGGAGATTCTTTAGGACGTCTCTTAATACTCCCATGCCCTGTGATTAAAGTCAATGGAAAATTACAGCAACACAATTCTGATATGACTTCTAATGGCCCAGACTCTTCAGAAATGAAAGTTTGGGTCACCTCACCAGGCAAAGAACCATGACCAGCTGAGGTGCTTGCTGACGGCAAAGGAAATACAGAATGGGTGGTGGAAGAAGGTAGTTCTGAATATCAGCTACAACCACGTAACCAGCTGCAGAAACAAGGACTGTGATTGTTGTATTTCTTTATTTTATATGTGCATCAAATATTTTTGTTTCCTTCTGTTATGAACTGTGAAATATAAATAAGTTTAATGCATTTTGGTTCTACATGTATTAGCGTATCATGTTAGGTGCAAATGTTGTTGTTGTTGTTATGTGCCATCGAGTTGGACCTGACTCATAGCGACCCTTCCTTGGGTTTCCGAGGCAGTATCACTATGGAAGTAGATTGCCCCATCTTCCTTCCGAGGAGTGGCTGTTGGATTTGAACCATCAGCCTTCTGGTTAGCAGTCAAGTACCTCAGGCACTATGCTACCAGAGCTCCCTGGGTGCAAATATTACTTTATAATTGTCCTTATTTAGAGGTTATATATGGTTAAGCAGAATGTATAACTGCCAGGTTGAGAAGGGATGGACTGTGATAGTTGGAGCTGTGTGTCACCTTGACTGGACCACAATTCTGTGTGGCTTAAGCAATGTGATGTAGGTTGTTCCAGTGATGGCATCAGATGTATACGTTTTGAGCAGCCAATCCATTGAAAGTGAGTTTCCCTAGGGGTGTGCTTCCAGTATATTTATGGACATCCTGGGAAAAGAGACAATCTTCTGTGGATTAGGATTCTGTTGTGTTGCCTACAACTGTCCATGAGTGAACAACCCACCATTCAGCCTGGATATCTTGGATTTGTCATTCATTGGAGTCCACAGTTAGTATACTGCCTGCCAACCTTGAGCTCCTCATCCCCTATAGCTGTGTGAGTCGGGAAAAGCCTCCAGCTTGAAGTTTGATCAAAGAACTTTGGACTGCCAGTTTCTATAAGTGTGTAAGCCATTTTCCTAAGATAAATTTTCCTTCCTCTCTCTATATAAGCTTTACTGGTTTTGTTTCTCTAGAGAACCCAGTCTAACACAGTTACTGATTTTCATTCTGGACATTTTAACACTATTCAACACTATATGGTTATTAACTATAACTAAATGTAAAGAACATCAGCTCTTTAAAAAATCTCTTATTTATTAATTCACCTTAACGAACATCTGACCTATCAGATGTGCCAGCACAGTTCTAGGTAGGCATAAGTGTTAAAATGAGTATAGTGAAGGCACTATTAGTTTCATTTTGGAATTAACCCATACTGCTTACCATCTGGACATATAATTCACATGTAAATAGCATGTCCATGACTGTTATCCAGAAGGTTGGCAGTTCATACCCACCAGCCACTCCTCAGAAGTAAGACTGGGCAATCTACTTCTGTAGTGATACTGCCTCGGAAACCCAAAGAGGGGTCGCTATGAGATGGGTCTCACTTGCCGGCACATAACAACAACAACAACAAACAGTTCACCTGGAACTACAGAACAATCCCTGCATCTTGGCCATTAAATCTGGTAAGGTGAAAAGCAGGCATAAATAAGTAAGGTGACTTCAGATGATGATCACCTCTAAGAAAAAATAAGAAAACTAAGAAGTCAGTGGGTGGGGCTAGTGATTATATATGGACAAATTTGTCTTATTTTGGGGCATCAGCTGACAGAAAGTTCAGCTTATTATAGAAGGCTCAGAAAAAGGAATAGAAGATCTGAGGAGTGAAAAATAAAATCAAGTGAAAGGTCTACAAGTAATGTAACTGGAAGTTTGGAGTGCATGACAGAGAAAAAAGCAATGAAAGCCAAGTGAGAGTATTTCTCTGTGAGGGTAGGAAAGGTAGGGTGCAAGTGTCAAGGAAAGAGATTTTAATTTTATTCCAGTGCAATGATAAGTCACTGAAAGTATTTTTACCATATGAGTAACAAGATCTGCTTTATATTGTAAAATTATTATTCTGCATACAACAGGGAAACCTATAGGGAAATAATAGAAGTAGGAGTTAGACTTGTTAGTTTGGCTGATACACACACAGTTCTCATCCCAGAGTAAATGGCTGGTGACACTATTATTTAAGATGTGGAAGACTACAGGGTAGCTTGTGTTGCTGTTCAGCAGATATTGCCTTTGGATTTATAAAGTTTGAGATGTTTCTTGTATATGAAAATATAAATATTATGCAAGCTGTTGGACATAGAAGTACTTATATAAGGTCAACACTCAGAGATGAAATGATAAATTCTAGAATATTGACTATAAAGAGTGGATAAAATTACTTAGGGCATGGGCATTGGTAAAGATGATTAGATATGCTACAACTAAGCCTGCATGTTCAAATATTTAACCAAAAGGAAGAAACCAAAACTTCAAAAAGGTTTAGTGATTTAGGAAGAAAACTAAATACAATGATGTCATGGAAGCCTAGAAAACATGAAGTCAATTCTCATTACTCGTGGTAGCTATGCTCTATAAAGTAGCCATTGACACTGAATTAGTGAATGTTAAAACATTGCTCCTAGGGGAAAAAGAAGTTTATGTTGAATGAGCTTCTGGTAATAATCTTTTCATTAGTTGGTTAATACATATTTTTTTTTCTATTTTCATGTACATTATTTAATATATATTATTGATTCATTAACATTGATCTCACAGCCAATAGCACTATAACTCCTGCCTGAATAAAATTTATCTGATACACCTTTTGTTCTTAAGGCACATTACAATTTTCTTTCTTTCCTTTTTTTTTTTTTTTTTTTTACTGCACAGACAGCCTTTATTGGTGACAAGGGGACGTGACGGGGGAATAGATAGCTCCTGCTTCAGATGGGGTGTTCACAGTCAGAGTCTAAGCAACAGCTCTCAAAAAGCACATTACAACTTTCTTGTGCTTTGGAATACCATTTACCATTTTAGCCCTGTGGCTGAGAAACATTTTTTAAATACAAGTCATCCAGAAAAAGAACAAAACTTAAATATATATATATATATATATATATATATATATGGCATTAAAAAACAAAACAAAAAACAACAACAACAAAAAAATATCACTGCATTCGAGTTGGATCCGACTCATAACTACCCCTCCTTGGTTTTCTAAGGTAGTGTCACTATGGAAGTAGAAGTAGATTCCTAATCTTCTTTCTGAGGAGTGACTGGTGGGTTTGAATAGCTAACCTTCTGATTAACAGTCAAATGCCTTAGGTACTACACCACCAGAGCTCCTATACAGCACTAAATAGACTAGAAAGAGGCCCCTTGTTTATAGTACGAGATGTGTAGCAAGAAGGTAGAGGATGACCTTATTTGGCTTCAGCTTGAAACATGAACATCAGTCAACTAAAATTTTCCTTACCCTAAGCATAAGCTCAAATAACTTTGAAAGAGCCACAGATATTGATTTTGTTTTTACAAATAAATTTTACTGAGTAGACAAATTTGCAAATATGGAATCCTCAAACACTGAGAAGTGATTTTATTTAAAGAATGAGGAAGTGATAAACTGAACTTAAAATATTGAGACATTAAGATAAGGACAAATTGAATATTGAAGGGAGGTTTCACTGTTCCATAAATGGCTTTATAGTATCTCAAACTAAATACACAAGTAATCTCTGATTCTATTGTTCTCACTACATATCCTTCTCCACCCATCAATAGAGCATGCTTCATCTATTTTAAAATATAGAATAAGACAATCATCTCTACTAACACTATCTTGGTCCATGCCATAACAGTCTTTTGAGTTATCTCCAGCTTCTACCATTGTCCTCTTTCATTTTATTCTAAACAACACAACCAATTAAGTTGTAATGTATGTTGTGAAAATTCTCTGCTCAAAACATTCCAAAGATGTTTTATCCTATTCAGAGTATAACTAATGTTCTTGTGATATTCACCTCTGTTCTTCATTTTCTAGCCCTAATCACTTCTCTAAATTCTCCTGCTATAGTCAACTTCATCTACCATATTTCAATTGTTCTATCATCTCTGTTCCTCAAATATAAAAGTATCTTCTATTTCAGAGCCTGCATCTGATTTTACCTCATCTTGCAATGTGTTTCCCCTGGAAATGTGCAAGACTTTCCTCTCAATAACTATAGGTTTCCATTAAATACCATTTTCTAAGTGGAATATTATTTGGTCATTGCGATAGGAAGAATAGAGGTCACTCAAACATATCCATCTTCTTTCAAAGCTATCCATAGTTCCATAGATGGTGCAAAGGGTTTGCACTGAACCACTACCTAAAGAGGGATAGTTTGAACCCATCATTGGTATTGCAGAAGATAAGCCTGAAGATCTGCTTTTGTTAAGATTACATCCAATAAAACCTATAGAGAAGTTCTACTCTGTAACACATCAGGTCTCCATACGTTGAATAAATTTGATGACAATTAACAAAAACAACAAAAGATATCCCTACCATAGTCTCCACATGGTTGTTAGTTGGCTTCAGGTCAGCTCTGAATCTTGATAACCTTATGAATAACAGAACCAAGTGTTGCCCAGTCTTGAATCAGTCTCACAATTGTGGGTAAATTTGCGCCCAATGTTTCTTCTATTGTATCTACCAATCTCATTGATGTTTTCTCTAATTTGACCCTCTACAAAACATGATGTACTTTTCTAGTTATTGTTCGTTACTTCTGATATATCCAAAGTATAGGAGCAGCAGTCTTGCAGCCTTCACTTCTAAGAAGCATGTTGGTTGTATTTCTTCTGAGACTGATTGATCCATTCTTCTAACAGTCCATAGTCTATTCAATATATTCTTTATAAAAAACAAAGTTTAAATGTATGAATTCTTCTTCTGTATTTCTTGTTCATTGTACAGCTTTCCCATGCATATGAGACAATTGAAAACACCATGGTTTAGGTCAGATACATCTTACATCAAAGTGACATCTTTGTTTTTTAACATTAAAATAGTCTTTTGCAGTAGATTCCCTAGTGCAGTATGCCATTTAATTTCTTGATTTCTGCTTTCATTGGTGTTGACCGTTGATCTAAAGAAAAGGAAATTATTGATGACTTATTTCTTCTTCAGGATCCCTGGTAACCTAAGGCTGGAAACTCAAACCCACCAGCCACTCCTCAGAAGGAAGGTTGGACAATCTACTTCCATAGTGATACCACCTCGGAAACCCAAGGAGGGGTCGGGATAACTCGGGTCCAACTCAATGTCACATAAGAACAACAACGACAATTTCTTCTTCAAAGGAACTCTGGTGGCACAGTTGATAAAGCATTTAAATGTCGTGATCTGTATCTACCAGCCGCTCCACAGGAGAAAGATGAGGCAGTTTGCTTCTGTAAAGATTTGCAGTCTTGGAATCCACATGGGGCTGTTTTTACTCTGTCCTCTAGGATCATTGGGAGCTCTGGTGATGTAGTGCCTAAGGCATTTAACTGCTAACCAGAAGCCTGGCAGTTCAAACCCACCAGCCACTCCTCAGAAGGAAGACTATGCAATCTAATTCTGTAGAGATACCACCTTGAAAACCCGAGGAGGGGTTACTATGAGTTGGATTCGACCTGACAGCAGTGAGTTTGGTTTCATTCTTTTGGTATAGAGGAGCTCTGGTGGTGTAGTTGATAAGTCTTCTGGCTGCTAACCAGAAGGTTAGCTGTTCAAACCCACCAGTTGCTCTTCCTAAAGAAGATGAGACAATCTACTTCCATAAAGATTTACAGCCTTGGAAACCCAATGGGGGTCGCTATGAGTCAGAATCAATGGCAATGAGTTTGGTTTTGTTATAGGGTCATTATGAGTCTGAATCAACTTGATGGTAATGAGTTTGATTTCTTCTTCATTTATAGTGATGTAGGCTATTGATACAATTGTGAAGAATATTATTTTCTTCATATTTTTTGTGTAATACATACTAGAGGCTATAGTTTAGACTTTCATCAGTAAGTGCTTCAAGGTTTTTTTTTTTTTTTAAGAAAGCAAGATTATATCATATGTAAAATTCAGGTTACTAACGATTCTTTCTTTAATGTTTATGTGCGTTTTTCTTTGTATAATCTAGCTTCTCAGATTATTTGTTCTGAATACAGATGGAATTAGTAAGGTAAAAAGATAAAACCCTGACACATACCTTGCCCAATTTTAAACCACCAGTGTCTATGACCTGTGAGTATGTTACCTTTCATGGAAAAAGTGACTTTGTAAATGAGATTCATGTACTAAAAAATGGGGAGAATATCCTGGATTATTTGGATGGGCATAATGCGATCACATGAGTCTTTAAAAGTTAAAATACTTTTCTGGCTACAGTAAGTAAGAGATATATTAGAAAGATGGCAACATGAGAAAGACTCTACCTACCTTTAATGGTTTTGAATATGGAGGAAGGGGGCATGAGCTAAGGAATACAAATATCTTGCAGAAGATGGAAAGGCAAAGAAATGGATTCTACTCTAAATCCCCAGAAAAGAAAGCAGCACTGTGAGCACCTTTATTTTAGCTTAGTGAGACCTGTGTCAGACTTCTTATGTCAAGAACTTAGATAATAAATGTGCATTGTTTAAGACAGTGAATTTTTAGTAAGTTGTCTTAGCAGCAATAAAAAAATTGTGAAAGCACACTATCTAAAATTGCAACTTCCTCATAAAACCTTTTATTCCTGTTTAGTTTTCTTCACAGCATTAGGATTTCTAATTCTATATTTATTTACTCCTTTTGCTTAAAATATATATTTATATAATATATAAAATAATTCCTGCCCCTACTTTATATATGTAACATATGTATAATATTATGTAATAAAATTCTTAATTCTTTCTCTATAGATCTTTTCCTGCTTTACCCCAAAATCTTGTGCATAAGAGCTCCTTAGTGAATATTGTTTGAAATACATAAAATTAATTAACTAATATAGTCCTATCAGGTTTTCATTATCACAACTTAAGTAGAACTATTTCAACTTTTTCTGTGCACACACCCTTCACTTCAGCCCCCGATGCTCTTGGTATAAGCTCAGTTTGATTTTTTCTCAGGTTGATCCCCCGGATCAAGTTCATTTTCTGAGAATGGATCTTTAAAATGTTTAACTGGACCTCCTCGTTGGGGGTAGGATTTCAGTTCTTCTGTGAATGTGTCCTGGGAAGAGCAGTGTTGAGTCCAGAATATCGATCCGCTTGGTAGCCATGATGACCTTGATATTCTTGGTAGCCTCAACGCCATCCAGCTGGTTATGTAGTTCCAACATGGTGTGCTGCACTTCACTTTCCCCTCCAGAGTGCCCCTCCAGCCATGAGCAGCCAATGGAATCAATTTCATCCATTAAGGTGATGGATGAAGCATGTTCTCATACCATTACAAAGAGTTCTCTCACCACCATTCTTGCCCCTTCCCCAATGAATTTCTGTAACAATTCAGAGCCAGAAACATGAATAAAGGTGCAATCCATATGATGAGCCACAGCCCGAGCCAACAGTGTGTTCCCTGTGCCTGGATGCCCATACAGTAGCACGCCCTTGGGTTGTGCAATACCTGATGCTTCAAGGAGATTAGGATGTTTAACAGGCAGATTGATCACTTCTTTCATCTCCTTGCTTGTCCAGTCCACCAATCATCTCATAGGTTAAGTTTAGTACTTTCTCCACCATCATAAGGGACACCAAAGGGTTCACCTTGTTGGGTATGATCTTGTGCAGGGTGTAGCTGTCATTTTTTAGAGCCACTCAACAATCGGGTGTCATGTTGTTGATGTCGATGTTCTTGTCTACATCTATGAAAAACTTGCCATTGGAATGTACCTTAACTAACATCTTCTTCTTATCCATAGCTCACACTACTTCCCCCACATAGGAGCCCTGTTCCTGTAGCTGTAGCTTCTCTTGCAACAGGTGAACATTTGCATTTAACTCATTCCACTGTACCTGCAGCCACAGGAGGTTCTGGCTCTTGTCATTCACAATCAGCTGAAGTTCTTCAATCTTGGGCAGGTAATACTGGCGGAGTTCACTGCCTGCCTTCCCTTCTTCCAGTTCCATCTGTTCTGGTCTGTCAAGCACCAACTTCTCTCTTCAGTGGAGACTGCCGGCATCTCAATCAGCCATAGGAAACAATGGCCCTCGAGATGGTGCCTGGCTACCAAGACTAACACTCATAAAAGGATCAAATCTTCAGATCCTGGTTAGAGTGGGAGGGAAAATGTGGGGGGGGGGAACCTCAATAATGACCAGAATTGCTCATCAGATGAGTTCTGGTGAGACCCCAAATACTATGGCCCTGGAATACATTTTGCACCTGGAATAAAACTCACCACTAGGCAGTGGCTCTCAGCCCAGTATCTAACAAGATGTACATGCAGACGACTCAACCCAGGATGACACACCCACATATACTATGGTAATACATCCCTTAGAGCAATAGACCACTGGACACCAGAGGACCAAAATTCGAATTAAGGAAATACAGGGCAAACAGGAGTGCATAAATACGAGGGACATAAGGGCAGGGCTTCAGGATAAAGGAGATTGGGTTAGGGTTGGACATGGTAAATGGGGAGTGAAACTAAATGTACACGTAACTTTGAATGTAAAACAAGCTCTTAAAATAAATAAATAGATAGATAAATAAACAAATAAATAAAACTATTCCAATTCTGTTTTCTCCAAATTGAAAATTCACTAAAATCCTTTAACCAAACAACCTCACTGCCATCAAGTCAATTTGGCTCATAGTGACCCCACTTTGGGTTTCTGAGAAGGTATCTCTATGTAAGTAGATTGCCTAATCTTCCTTCAGAGAAATAGGTGATAGATTTCAACTATCAGCCTCTAGTTAGAAGTCAAATGTGTTAGGCATGATGCCACCAGACCTCTCCTAAAATCCTTTAAAACCAAACCAAATGCACTGCCTTGGAGTTGGATCTGACTCATAGCGACTTCCTTGGGTTTCCGAGAAAAGTTGGTTTTCTACGGAAGTAGATTGCCAAACCATCCTTCCGAAGAGTGGCTAGTGGGTTTGAACCACCAGCCTTCTCATTTTTCTTGATTGCCTAGAAATTTTCACCCCAGAGAATCTTGCCATGCTGAGAACCAAATGCACATCTCCATCCTATGCATTTAAAGTTTATATAGTCAATAAAGTCCTGGACATTTTGTATTTAAACTATTTTAATTTTCACCAGGAAATGGAAAGGTGTTGGTGTGCCACAGTCAAATGTTTTTGACAGCATTCTGATCAAACAGTAAAAGCATCACTTCTTCCAAATACGTTGGTTTCTATTTTTTGACTGGAATAGAGTATATTTCACCATTCTCACTCTTAAAATACTGAATGTTACTAGAGATTTAGAGAAAGAAGCAGCGGTTAGGCTCAATTAATTTATTCCTTGTAAGGCATATACCTTTATTAAAACTGCCAATAAGGTGACACTCCTTTTGGTTTGCCAGGTCTTTTACCTGGCCTTACTCTCTTGGGTTAAATGACCATCAGCTCATTGTAAACAACTTGCCACTGGTGGCCTATAATTCAATACACTATTAACTCAGACATTTAGTTAACTGGTGGAATGTTCTTGTTACTAGATTCATTTAGAGAGGGAAATTAATTTTCTTTCTTGATACAAATAGCATTGTCTCCATGAGTGTTGGCTATGCTCTGTATTCTGTGCTTCAACTCTGGCTTACATGTCCTCTGGGACAGCAACTCTGCTCTCTTAGCTTTGGGTAGCCCAATTTTCCTAGTCTATTTGAATGGCAGCCCAACTCCCATAGTTCCAGAAGGCCTTATTCTTTTGCCCCTTAGGCATAGATGACTTTGGGCTCCAAACCCCTTGCATAACTTAACAATAACCCTACATGCTAGAACTGAGTTGGCAAAGATTGAACCCTTTTAAACCAGGAGACCATGGACTCAGTCTTTGAAATTGAAAAGGCCTTGCTTCTAATGTTCCTTCCAACAATTTTGCTGATCTCTGAACTGTTCCTGGATGGTTATTTTCTTTTATTGAAGGACAACAGATGGAGATTTTTCAGACTGTTTCCTGCTGGTAGAATTTCAGGGGGCAGTTTTCTTTTCTTTCCTCCTTTCTCTGACACCTTCTAAGGTGTCTAAGCTGATGTGTTTTCTGCAGTAGTGATTGGTTAGCTACATCAGTCACAGGTTTAATCTCTTTAACAAAAGATTGTGTAGCTACATCCTTGGTGAACATTCTAGGATATGCGTCATTAGTTTATACAACAAAATTTACTAAATCTTTAAGTTCAGTTTTCATTTTGCATAGTTCATTTTTTATATCCATCTCTTTCCTTTCACTTTTCATGATAAGAGGTAAGGAGAAACCACATGGACCCTTTTAAGATCTTAATGATAAATCTCATCAGCCGGACTTCCAAGTTTATCTCAAGTTCTACTTTCCACAATACATGTGGACAAAATTCAAAGAAGTTCTTTACCAATGCATAAAAAGCAGTATTCTTCCTCCATTTTCCAATCATATGTTTATTTATTTATTTAAGATTCACCAAAGCATATTTAACATCCACATGTCTAGCAAAGTTCTGTTGCTGGTGGTATATGTACTCTCTAAAACAATAGTGACTTTTTCAATAGCTAACTTCCCTTCCTTCAGAGCTTAAACCACAATTACATTTGACAACCATAATTCCAACAGTCTTTTACTATTATTCTTGTATTGTTAGGCATTAAAATACTAACCCTATGTACAACAGAATGAAACAATGCCTGGTCCAATGTCATCCTCACAATTGTTCCTATCTTTGAGTCCACTGTAGCAGCCACTGTGCCAATCCATTTCATTGAAGGTCTTCTTATTCTCTGTCCCTCTAATTTGCAAAGGTGATGTCATTCTCCAGGGACTGTCCTTACTGATAACATATCCAAAGCACTTGAGAGGTATTCTCACACTCCTTGCTTCTAAGGAGAATTTTTTCTGTATTTCATCCCAGACAGATCTGTTTGTTCTTCTGGTACTTCATGGTACATTTAATGCTCTTTGCCAACAAAATAATTTGACTACATCAATTTTTCTTTGTCTTCCTTGTACATTATCTAGTGTTTTTGCATGTGTATCAGGTGATTGGAAATACTATGGCTTGGGCAGGTGCAACTTATTCCTCAGAGTAATATTTTTGCTTCTTAAAACTTTAAAGAGGTCTTTTGCAGCAGATTTGCACAATGAAATATGTCAGTCAGTTTCTTGAGTGCTGTGGCCATGGGTGTTGATTGTGTACCCAAGTAAAATGAGATCTTTGACAACTTCAACCTTTACCCCATTTATTATGATGTTACTTATTGGTCCAGTTATGAAGATTTTTGTTTTCTTTATTTTGTGGTGTAATCCAAAGAATGAATGCTATGTTTTTTGATCTCCATGAGTAATTGCTTCTCGTTCTCTTTGCTTTCAGAAAGCAAAGTTGTGTCATCTGCATATTGTAGGTTGTTATGAGACTTCTTATGAGGACATGGAGTGAGGAATATTGTTGATGTCAGATGGATCTTACCTCAAAGCAAAGAATACCAGGACCAGAAAGATGTTTACTTGTCTTGTATTGACTATGCGAAAGTACATGATTGTGTGGATCATAACAAATTGTGGATAACATTGAGAAGAATGGGAATTCCAGAACACTTAATTATACCCATGAGGAATCTGTACATAGACCAGGAGGCTGTCATTCAAACAGAAAAAGGGAATACCACATGGTTTAAAATCAAGAAGGGAGTGAGTCGGGGTTGTATCATTTCACCACACTTATTCAATCTATATGCTGAGCAAATAATCCTAGAAGCTACACTGTATGAAGAAGAAAATAACATCAAGATTGAAGGAGGAATTATTAACACCCTGCTATACACTGATGATACAAATTTACTTGCTGAAAGTGAGGATGACATGAAGCACTTATTGATGAAGATTGAAGAGCACAGTCAGCAATATAGATTACATCTCAACATAAAGAAAACAAAAATCCTCACAACTGGACCTATGAACAGCATCACAATAAATGGAGAAAAGATTGACATTGTGAAAGACTTCATATTGCTTGGTTCTGCAATCAATACCAATGGAGGCAGCAGTCAGGACATCAGATGATGTACAGCACTGGACAAGTCAGCTGCAAAGGACCTCTTTCAAGTGCTGAAGAGCATAGATGATGTCTTCTTGAGGACTAAGGTGCATCTGACACAAGCCATGATATTTTCAATTACCTCTTATGCATGTGAGAGTTGGTGCTGGCAAAGAATGATGAAAGTACCATGGGCTGCTAAAAGATCTAACAAATCTGTCCTGGAGGAAGTCCTCCTTGGAAGCGAGAATGGCCAGAATTGTCTCATTTATTTTGGTCATGTTGTCAGAAAGGACCATTCCCTAGAGAGGGATGTCATGCTTGGTAAGGTGGAGGGTCGACAAAAGAGGAGAAGGCCCTCAACGAGATAGTTTGACCCAGTGGCTGCAGTGATGGGCTCAGGTATAGCAAGGATCATGGAGCTGGTGGGACCTGGTGGTGTTTTGTTCTGCTGTACATAGGGTCACTGTGAGTCGGAGATGACTCCATGGTACCTAACAACACAACATGAGACTTCTTCCAAACCTGATGCCATGTTCTTCTTCATATATTTCAGCTTCTTGTTTTATTTGCTCTCTGGTAGCATAGTGCCTAAGGCACTTGACTGCTAACCAGAAGGCTGGTGGTTCAAACCCATCAGCCACTCCTTGGAAGGAAGTTTGGGCAATTCTACTCTGTATTAATACTGCCTCAGAAACCCAAGGAGGCGTTGCTGTGAGTCAGATCTGATTTGACGGCACATAACAACAACAACACAGATTATACAAGTATGGTGAAAAGATACAACCCTGATGCACACTGTTCTGATTTTAAACCATGCATATATATAACCTAGTTCTGTTTGCCTCTTGGTCAATGTACAGGTTCTGTGTGAGCACAATTAAGTGTTCTGGAATTTCCATTCATTGCAATGTTACCCATAATTTATTATGACTTACATAGTAAAATGCCTTTGGACAGCCAATAAAACACAGGTAAACATAATTTTGATATTCTGTGTTTTCACCTAAGATCTATTTAACATCAGCAATGATATCAGTTTTTCCATATTCTCTTCTTGATTTGGCTTAAATTTCTGGAAGTTTTCTGTCAATGTATTGCTGAATTATTATCTTAAGTAAAATTTTATCTCAAGTAAAATTTTATCTTAAGTAAAATTTTACTTGCATGCAATATACATGTTATTGTTCAATAATTTCCACAATTTGTTTGAACACCTTTCTTTGAAATGAGCAAGAGTATGGATCTGTTTCTGTGAGTTGGTCAGGTTAGCTGTCTTCCAGATTTATTGACAAAGAAGAGAGAGTGCCTCCAGCATTACATCTGTTTGTTGAAACACCTTAGTCGGATTCCATCAATTGCTGGAACCCTGTTTTTTGTTGACATTTTCAGTGCAGCCTGTACTTTTCTTGCAATACCTTTGGTTCTTGATCACATGATACCCCCTGAAATATTTGAACTTTGATCAACTCTTTTTGGTAGAGTGACTTTGTGTATTCTTTCATCATCCTTTGGTTTTTCCTATGTCTTTTAATTTTTTGCTCATAGAATGCTTCAATATTGCATCTTGGGGCTTGCATTTTTTCTTTAGTTCTTTAAGCTTGAGAAATGCCTAATGTGTTCTTCCCTTTTTAGTTTTCTGACTCCAGTTCTTTGCAAATTTTATTATAATTTACTTTGTCTTTTCAAGACACACTTTGAAATCTTCAGTTCACCTGCTTTACTTTATTTCTTTCTTTAGCTTTAGTTACTTTTAGTTTAACAGAAATTTTCAGAGT
>NW_006921938.1:3529998-3531402 GCF_000298275.1 Orycteropus afer afer
CATATGAACAATTGATGATCTGTTCCACAACCTGCCAAATGGCCTTGTTCTGACTGATGATACTGGAATTTCTCCATTTTCTTTCCACAGATGTAGTTTATTTGACTCCTGAGTATTCCATCTGGTGAGGTCTATGTGTATAGTCTATGTTTATGTCATTGAAAAAAAAAAAAAAAGATATTGGCCATGTATAAGTCATTCAGAGTACAAAATTCTATCATGCTATCTTAATCATCATTTCTATCACCAAAGTCATATTTTGCAGCTATCTGTGCTTCTTTGTTCTACCTTTTGGACTCCAGTCATCAATGATTATGATCAATTTTGCTCAATGGAATATGTCAGTCTTGATCAATTTCAGACTGTAGAAATTGAAAAATATCTTCAATTTCTTAATCTTTGACATTAGCAGTTGCCGTATAAATTTCAATAATACTCATATTAATTTGTCTTTCTTGGAGGCCTGGAATATAATCCTGTCACTGATAGCATTGCACTTCAGAATAGATTTGAAATGTCCTTTTTGAGGATGGATGTGAAATCATTCCTCTTCATTCCTGGTGTAGTAGATTACATGTTTGTATGAATCATAATGGTCAATACCAGTCCGTTTCATCTCTTTAATGCCTATGATATTAATCTTTATGTGTTACATTTCTTTTTTGACAACTTCTAATTTTCTTAAACTCATATATGTTGTACATTTCACATTCTAACTATTAATAGATGTTTGCAGCTGTTTCTAACCATTCTGAATCAAGCCTCATCAGCAGTAAATGAAAGTCCCCCAAAATATATTGCCATAAATAAGTCATCCACATCATTAAAGTTGGGTGTACTTTATGGAGGAAATCTGGTGACACTGTGGTTATGGCATTGCACTGCTAACTAAAAAGTTGGTGGATGGAACCCTCCAGTTTCTCCTGGGAGAAAGATGAAATGGCCTGCTTCCATGAAGATTTACAGTCTTGGAAACTTTATTGGGGTTGCTATGAATCAGAATGAACTCAGTAGCAATGTTGTGATTTTGGTTTGTATTTTGAGGAGGTAAAGAAGATGTAAACAACTTTGTCTCTATTTAACCTTATTATCACTTGCATCTCTGAAAATATGTCATCATTTAAACATCTAATCTCTTTTAAGTTATATATTAAAATCTGTACATTATAAAAGTAATACCTTAATATATTCTCTCACTCTCTTAAGTTTTAGATTAACAGCACAGAAATACTTGCTTTTATACCACAGAATGATAGTGTACATGATGTTGGGACAAATAAAACTTGGAAATAATTGGTTTTAATGCTCTCTCCACATATGGAACAATGCAGGAAGCATCTAAAGAAGATGGAAGGAATACACAGAATCATTGTACCAAAAAGAATTGGTCGCATGAAATTGTTA
>NW_006921938.1:3531622-3538781 GCF_000298275.1 Orycteropus afer afer
AGCATAGTGGCTAAGACACTTGCCTGCTAACCAGACTGCTGGCGGTTCAAACCCACCAGCCACTCCTCGGAAGGAAGGTTGGGCAATCCTACTTCCGTAGCGATACTGCCTCAGAAACCCAAGGAGGGGTCGCTATGAGTCGGGTTTGACTCAACGGCACATAACAACAACAGCATTCTTGTTTTCCAAATGAGGCTTCAAACTGATTCATTTTGTTTCAATCCTCTGCTGAGAATTTGCATTTCCAACCTAGACATACTGATTAGTCTACTGTAAGAATCACCTAAGTATCTTGTTAAAGTGTAGATTCTGATTCAGTATATCTGGAGTTAAAACACCAGTTGTGAGCAGAGGGTCAAATAGGAATGAACTTTCTCAAAGTTCTGATTCCAGTTAGCTGATTCCCCTACAGCCTTGTTGCACAGCTATCCTTTTGGACTTTCTTCTATCTCTCTCCTGGGTTAGATGCATGGTTTCCTGAAATTTTATTTTTAGTTTCACTTATTATTGAAACACAAGCTCAAGTAACTTCCCAAGAAATATATATATGTAAGTTAAATTTTTGAGACCTTTATATCTGAAAACAAATATTTGATCTTCATGCTTAATTAATATTTTACTTCCCCAAAAAACTCATTGCCATCAGGTCATTTGACTCATAGCCACACCTCCTCGGCTTTCAGAGGCAGTATCTGGTATTTCCACAGAAGTAGATTGCCTAATCTTCCCTCTGAGGAATGGTTGGTGGATTTGAACTTCCAGCATTCTGGTTAGCAGTCAAATGCCTTAAGCACTATTGCCATCAGAACTCCCCCAGTATTTTACCTAGATATAGAATTTGAGATTAAAATCAATTTTCTTGCAAGTTTTTGAAGGCATGGATCCTGATATTTTAGCACCAGTTTGTCTATCTCTGAGAGAACAAAGATTGCCTGTGACCATATTTTGACATTGTCAAGCCTTACAAGGGTCAGAACAGTAGGAACATCAGTTTTGCTACTGAACAAATTGTGTGTCTTTTCAATTTGAAGCTGGTGTTTCTATTTAATTCTGAGGTACTCTTTTGTGTTTTCATTTAGTTTCGAGATGTTTTCTTCCAATGTTTCTTTGATTATCCTCTTTCATGTTCTCTATTATTTTTATCTGGACATATTATTACTTTTATTTTGGATTTCCTGGATTGATTATTTCTCTCTGTCTCTTAAGTTTTATATACAATATAATGTATTAGTTGTACATATTTTGGGAGATTTTACCAAATTTATCTTAAAAAAAACTATTATATTTTTAATTTGGGAAATAAAGTTTTAATATTTCCAAAGCCAAAATTCTTATATTATTGCATTTTAATATTAGAATTAATTAATATTAACAATATTCTCCACTATAAGTTCAAGGTCATCTTTTTTTAAGTAATATTTGGAGTATTTTATAGTATATTTTCCACAAGTCATCTGTCAGTTTGTCATATTGAGGTGGCTTGTGTGTTGCTGTGACATGGAAGCTATGCCACCAGTATTTCAAATAACAGCAGGGTCATCCATGGTGGACAGGTTTCAGTGGACCTTCAAGACTAAGGCAGGCTCAGAAGAAGGAAGGGGCCATCCACATCTCAAATAATTTGCTAGTGAAAGCCTAATGAACAGCAGTGAAACATTATCGGATACTGATTACTGGAATCATTATGAATAGCCCTGAAACTGTGTCGGATATAATTCTGGAAGATAAGCCCCTCAGACCATAAGGCACTCAAAATATGACAGGGGAAAAGGTGCCTCCCCAAAGTAGAGCCACCTTTAATGATATGGATCAAGTAAACCTTTCGGGAACTCCATTTGCTGATGTGTCCCCACTCAAAATGAGGAGTACAGCTGCAAATATCCATTAAAAATCAGTACTTGAAATGTACGAAGTATGAACCTAAGAAAATTAGAAGTTGTTAAAAATGAAATGGAACACATAAAGATCAATATCTTAAGCATTACTGAGCTGAAATGAACTGGTTTTGGCCATTTTGAATCAGACAAACATATGGTCTACATTTTATTAAACATCTGATAAATATTCTTGTTTTTTCATTGGATTTTACCTTACAAAAATATTGGCACAGTTTTTTTTTTTTTTTTTTTCTCCAATAAAGAGAATGTCCTTTTTACTCAGAGTCCTTTTCCACTCTAATATTCATAAGAGAAGCTCATTCATATATAAGAAGCTATTCAAATGTCATAATAAGAAAGGTTATACTTAAGTCAGCAAAACCCATACTATTTACTTTACCCAGAGAGATTATATAATACAAAAAAAAAAAGAAAAAATGATTTTTTTTTTCCTGAAATTCCTGGCTTCCCTACAATCTCTAAATAAAGACAAGTGTAGGAAGTGTGAATGCATAATATACTGTTATGTAAATGAAACCAACCCTTCAGTTAGTTTTTTCTCATTCCTGCTTCTGCCTCTCACTCTTTTTCTAATGTCTCCAAGTCCAAAGACAACTCATGTTCTTTGTTCTCAACCTCTTCTATGTAAATATAGGCTGTCATATTCTGTGCTTGTCTCATCAATGAAAAACAATTTCCATTTTCAAATTCTAGAAATTGGTTAAAGTTTTGTGTCATGTATTTGCTCCTTTAATTGTTAAGGAATCATGCTTATTAATTATTATGTTGTTGTTAGGTGCCATCAAGTCATCTCTGACTCATAGTGACTCTATGCACAGCAGAATGAAACACCACCCAGTCCTGAGCCATCTCCATGATTCTCGCTACATTTGAATCCATCTCGCTGCCATCGTATCAACCCACCTTGTTGAGAGCCTTCCCCTCTTTTGCCGACCTTACTAAGCATGACATCCTTCTCCAGGGAATGGTGCCTTCTTACAACATGACCAAAGTACAGGAGATGAATTCTGGCCATTCTCACCTCCAAGGAGCATTATGGTTGCACTTTCTTCAGGACAGACCTGTTAGTTCTTTGACCAGCCCACAGTACTTTCAGCATTCTTTACCTACACTAAAGCACAAAAACCTCAACTCTTCTTCTGTCTTTCTTATACGTTGTCCAGCTCTCACATGCGTATGATGCAATTGAAAATACCATGGCTTGTGTTAGGTGCACTTTAGTCCTCAAGGAGACATCTTTGCTCTTCAGCACTTGAAAGATGCCCTTTGCAGCCAATTTGCCTAGCGCTATGCATCATCTGATGTCCTGACTGCTGCTTCCATTGGCTTTAATTGCAGAACCAAGCAATGTGAAGTGTTTGACAATTTCAAACTTTTCTCCATTTATTGTAATTCTCATTATAGGTCCAGTTGTGAGGATTTTTGTTTTCTTTATATTGAGATGTAATCCATACTACAGACTGTATTCTTCAATCTTGATTAGTAAGTACTTTAAGTGATCCTCACTTTCAGCAAAGTTGTGTCATCAGTGTATCACACGTTGTTAATGATTCTTCCTCCAGTCCTGATGCCATGTTCTTCTTCATATAGTCCAGGTTCTCAGATTATTTGCTCAGCATACAGATTGAATAAGTATGGTGAAAGGATACAACCCTAACTTACTCCCTTCTTGATTTTAAACCATGTGGTGTTCCCTTTTTCTGTTTGAAAGACAGCCTCCTGGTCTATGTACAGATTCCTCATGAGTATAATTAAGTGTTTTGGAATTCCCATTCTTCTCAATGTTATCCACAATTTGTTATGATCCACACAATCAAATACTTTTGCATAGTCAGTAAAACACAAGTAAACATATTTCTGTTACTCTTTGCTTTGAGCCAAGATCCATCTGACATCTTGCAATGATATCCCTTGTTCTATCCAGCTTGTACCTCTGGAAGTTCTCTGCAATATACTGCTGCAACCATTTTTAAATTATCTTCAGTAAGATTTTACTTTCATGTGATATTGATATTGTTCGATAATTTCCACATTCTTTGGGATCACCCTTCTTTGGAATGGGAACAAATATGGATCTCTTCCAGTCAGTTGGCCAGGTAGCTCTCTTCCAAATCCCTTGGCATAACAAAGTGAGTGTCTCCAGAGCAGCATCCCTTTGTTGAAATATCTCAATAGGTATTCTGTCAATTCCTGGAGCCTTGTTCCTCACCAATTCCCTCAGCTCAGCTTCAACCTCTTCCCTCAATACTATTGGTTCTTGAACATATGCCACCTCCTGAAGTAGGTGAAGATTGATCAGTTCTTCTTGGTACAGTGACTCTGTGTATTCTTTCCATCTTCTTTTAATGCTTCCTGCATCATTCAATATTTTTTCAAGAGAATCTGGACTTAAGGCTTAAGTTTTTTCCTCAGTTCTTTTAACTAGAGAAATGCTGAGTGTGTTCTTCCCTTTTGGTTTTCTAATTCTAGGTCTTTGCACATTTCACTATAGTAATTGGCTTTGTCTGCCCAAGCTGCTCTTTGAAATCTTCTCTTCAGCTCTTTCATCTTGTCATTTCTTCCATTTGCTTTAGCTACTTTTCACTCAAGGGCAAGTTTCAGAGTCTCTTCTGACATCCATTTTGATCTTGTCTTCCTTTCTCATCTTTTTAATGACCTCTTACTTTCTTCAGGGATGACTGATACTCTTGATGCATCCCACAGTTCTGGTTTTCAGTCATTGGTGTTCAATGCATCAAATCTATTCTTTAGATCTTCTCTAAATTCAATAGGGATATATTCAAGATCATACTTTGGCTCTCTTGGACTTTTTTTAATTGTTTTCAACCTCAAGTTGAACTTACATATGAGCAGTTGATGGTCTGTTCCACAGTTAGGTCCTGGTCTGGTTTTGGCTGAAGATATTGAGCTTTCCCATTGCCTCTTGCCACAGATATAGTCAATCTGATTCCTGTGTACTCCATCTGGAGAAGTTCATGTGTATAGCCACAGTTTGTGTTGTTGAAAAAAGATATTTGCAATGAATAAGTCATTGGTCTTGCAAAATTCTATCATGTGATCTCCAGCATTATTACTGTTACCAAGGCCATATTTTCCAAGTACTGGTGATTCTTCTTTGCTTCCAACTTTTACATCCCAATCACCAGTGATAAGCAACACATTTTGATTGCATGTTTTGTCAATTTCAGGCTGAAGAAGTTGATAAAAATCTTCACTTTACTCATCTTTTGCTTTGGTGGTTGGTGCATAAATTTGAGTAAGAGTCATATTAATTGGTCTTCCTTGTAGGCGTATGGTTATTTTCCTGTCACTGACAGACAGCATTGTACTTCATTCAGGACAGATCTTGAAACATCTTTGTGATGATGAAAGCCACCTCATTCCTCTTCAATTGCTCATTCCTGGCATAGTAGATCATATGATTGTCTGATTCAAAATACCCCAAACTGGTCCATTTCAGCTCACTAATACCTAGGATATCAATCTTTATTCATTCCATTTCATTTTTGACAGCTTCCAATTTTCTTAGTTTCATACTCTATACATTTTATGTTCTGATTATTAATGGATGTTTGCAGCTGTTTCTCCTCAATTTAAGTCATGCCACATCAGTACATGGAGGTCCTGAAAGACTTACTTTATCCATATCATTAAGATGGTTCTACTCTAATGAGGCAGCTCTTTCCCAGTCCTATTTCAAGTGACTTCCAACCCAAGGGGCTCTTCTTCCTGCAGTGTGTTGGACAGTGTTTCCAAGTATTCATAGTGTTGACCAGCAATATATCAGATAGTGTTTCTCTGCTATTCATAAGGATTCCTGTGGTCAGTTTTTGAGAAGCGGATGGCCTCTTCCTTCTTCCTAGTCTGTCTTAGTCTGTAAGCTGCATTGGAACCTGTGCACCATGTGAAACTCTGGTTTTCAGTCATTGGTGTTCTGAAACTGCTGGCATCTGAAACACCAGTGGCACAGCCTCAAGCTTCACAGCAACATGCAAGCCTCACAGGATGACAAACTGACAGACAAGTTTGTCTCCCTTAGCTGTTGGAAACCTCTGCAATTAATCATTATACTATTAACTTAATATGATTGAGGAATCAGAGTATGATGAATTAATTTACTTAGTCTCTCATTTCACTCTGAAAAACACTATAAACTTTACTTCATTAAAATTGTATCATCCTTTCACCTTCCACTCTGGAGTCTAGAGACTCTAAGAAGAATTACTTTAGTTATTGTCACACAATTTAAAACTAGCTAGACTGACTTCAACTTCACATTTTTTGGACTCATTGGAGAGCTGAGGTCAAAAGACAGCCAACCAGTCTAAAATCTGCAAGAGACAATGCCTGCAGTGAAAGAAGAAGTGTGTGGATGCTCTCACCTGTAGATACAAAGCTAAAAAGAATTTATCTAGGATTGTGAAAAATTGATGAAAGCTGAGTGTGAGTGAACAGGATAAAGTGAACTTCTGGGCATGAAAGAATATTGGAGTACACACCCTCTTGTATACTTTTAAAGGAACTCTGGTGGAGTAGTAGGTAAGACATTTGGCTGCTATCCAGGTCAGTGGCTCAAACACACATGCTACTCCATGGGAAAAATATGAGGCAATCTACTTCCATAAAAATTTCCAGCCTTGGAAACCCAATGGGGGTCACTATGAGTTGGAATCTACTCAATGACAGTGGATTTTTGCTTTTGTATACTTTTACTGTAAACTCTATTGAGTAGTCACAGAAAAAAAAAAAAAAAGGAAAAAAGGCCCTAAGAAATGTGCATGTGGTGCAGACCTGGGGGAACAGCTGTGCAGGAAGGACAAGAAGTTCCACTCATGTCTGTCCTATCAACTTCTGAACAAAACTTTTCTTTAGAATTGAAGAGCAAGTGAGAACTTGTAGTACTTAGGGTATTGGTGAAAATTCCTTGCAGCTGAGAGAATATACCAGGTGTAAAATAACAAAAAACTATTCTTGGAAAGGCAGTTTGATTATGCATTGGGCCCACAACAATAGTAAGAAGAGGGACAGTAGAACCAGGAAGGCTATAACCCTCAGATCCAGGGATATAATATAGGGCTAAGCTTGGTGGCATAGTTCCTAAGGCATTGGACTGCTAACTAGAAGACTGGCAGTTCAAACCCACCACCCACTCCTCAAAATGAAGACTAGGAAATCTATTTCCATAGAGATACTGCCTCAGAAACCCAAAAAGTGGTCATTATGAGTCAGATTTGACTCAACGGCAGCAATTTTTTTTTTGT
>NW_006921938.1:3539471-3541387 GCF_000298275.1 Orycteropus afer afer
TTTTAAAGATGAGAGAATAAGAAAACCTTCCTGACAATACTGAAAATGGATAAAATTCATTGCCAGCAGATCCTCTCTGCAATAATGTTAAAGACAGTTATTTAGGCAGAAAGTAAATGATGTCAGGATAAGATTTTTATCTACAAAAGTAAATGAAAAACTCGAGGAAAGGAATAAATAAACACTAAAAGAATATTTTTATTACTTTTAAAAGCTGTAATGATAATTGTCTTTTTAACTATCTGTATTGTGTGTTTATAGCATAGACAACAGTGAAGGCCGTAACAAAAGTGCCAAAACGATGGAGGGAACATTGGTAATGTACTGCGAGAGGTTCTTATATTACAATTGAGGCAATGTAACATTAATTCAGGATATATTCTTATGAAATGAAAATGTGCATTGTAAGCATTTAGATAACCACTGAAAATTTAAGTCAGTAGAGGAGACAAAATGGGAGCATTGGCAATAGCACTGGAGAATAAACAAAAAGAGAAAAAAGAAACCAAGAGTAGATGGAACAAGTAGAAAACAGCTATAAAGATGGTAGATTTAATTCAATCATGTTAATAATCATATTAAAAGAAAATGATGGGAACACTCCATGTAAAATAATGAGACCATCAAAAAAGAAAGAAAAAGAAACAAATGTATGATATCCAAAAGAAAGCCTCTTAAATTTAAAGGCATATATAATTTAAAACTAAAATTAAAATGTGGAAATTTATAGACCATGCAAAAGATGAAATAGTTACAATAATATCAGAAGAAGCAGAATTCAGAAGAATTGATAATAGCATCAGAACCCTACAGGGTACAATTCTACTCTGTACATATGGAGTCACCATGAATCTGAATCAACTAGATGGCAACTGATTTGGTTTTGGTTTAAAGGCACATTATATAATGATGGATGGGTCACATTTCTATAAAGACATGTAAATCCAAAGGCATCTGCCTATTACTGTTGAGTCCATTCTAAATCATAGCAACTCCATAGCAACTTTGTGCTGGAAATGTGTTACAGAGTGGAGTAGTTCCCTAGGGCTTTCTTGGCTGTAATTTTTAAAAGCAGATTACCAGATTTTTTTTTTTTTTTTTAACCAGTGCCCCTGGGTGTATTCAGACCTCAAAGGTTTACATTAATAGTCAAGGCAAACTATTCATTTCACCCTGGGATCTTTCTAAATGTATGTTCACTGAAAATAAAATATCTAAATTCATGAGGCAGAAAGATGTTAATAATTAAAGGAGATATAAATAAATTCACCAATTATGCTTAGAGACTTCAACACTTCAACACTCCTTTCCAATAACCAATATAACATTTTTAAAATCAGAAATTATATAGAAAATATGACAACACAATCAATAACTAGTCCTGATTAATATTATAAAATACAGTATTCCCAAACAGCAGAATATATGTTCTTGTAAAGTGAGCATAAACAGAAAAACATTGATCAAGAAAAGTCATATTTTGGTTCATTATAAAATTCAACACATTGGAAATAAAAGAAATCAAATATATGTTTTCATACCCATAAATGGGATAGGCAAAATTTCATAACAGAAAGCCATCTGGAAATGTGCTCAATTATCAGAAGATCTCCAACATACTTCTACCTGATATTTAAGTCAAAGAAGAATTCTCAAGGGAAATTTTTAAATTAAATAAAAATGAAAATCTAACACCAAAATATAGGTAGTAGTATAGTGTTTTTTTTTTTTTTTTTTCTTGAGGAACTGCAGTTAACTTTCTTGAGTCACTCAAAATCATATATCCATTTAGTAGTCAATGCCACTTTAATCTTACTATCTCTGACTTCCTTTATGAGATTAATAAATCAATAGATAGTAGTATAAAGCCAAAATATAAATACCAAAATACAAAATAAATTAAATGAGTTTTTTAT